>NC_092807.1:67789785-68089785 GCF_040954645.1 Diabrotica undecimpunctata | reverse complement strand
CGACAAAGAGGTACTTAGTGGCGCTATCTGTGAATATCGTATTACCATTAAATTTATATATATGTCATATATTAGAATGTTGTTGATAGTTAAAAATTAAATTATCTGGTATTCTTTAATATTTAATATTTTAGTGGGAATTATATTAAAAATGGTCAATTGTCAAAAATATTATTTAAAACATGCGAACATCTCTTCCTTTTGGTCTGTTTATTACTGGTTTCAGGTTTGTTATCTTCCTAATTAGTGCGTCTGCTTCTCTTCTTTGTATGTGTCCAAACCATCTCCGTCTTTGTGAATTAATAAATTTTAATATGTCTTTCCCTTCGGTTATAGTTCTATTTCTTATTTCATGTTTCATTAGTCTTCTATATTCTCCTTGTTTGGGCTTTATTGGTCCGTGTATTCTTATAATTTTGCTTTTAATAATTCCTACTTTTTCTTTATCTTTTTTCGTAAGACACATTACTTCCGCTCCGTATGCTATGACCGGTCTAATGGCTGCTCTATATATTTTTGTATTTGTTTTTTATCTTTAAGCAGTGGGTGATATTTCCCAAATACACTGTTCTTCTCTCGCCTTGTGTGCGCGGTAGTGTCATGCATTGGATGAATGCGTATTTAGTTATCACGGTTCTATTTGGTCTATGTGCTTGGAATTAAGTTTGCTTTTGAGTATCCAGATTTAGCCATACGGCTCACACTCCCTCTAAGGGGAAAATTCACTCATCCCAGATACCTACGGTATCAAAAGGATTGAGCTCTGGTGGGACTCTTTCCATGTTATCGAGTCCTAGGTGACTAGGTACATCGGTGTATCTCCCAAAAATTTTCGAACGCACCTGGACGTCGAAAGTAGCACAGCTTTCTGCATGATCTTATATAGATGTTCATTTAGACCCAGCTTTCTTATGTTTTCTAGAAGGTTCTTCGGGATGACTCCAGTGGTAGAAAGAATAATAGGTATCGTCTGGGTACTTTCCATTCTCCATTGTCTCCTTATTTGTATTTCCAGATCTCTGTACTTGGCGATCTTTTCGTTGTACTTAACACGCAGATTATTGTTGTTAGGTATCGCCACATCGATTAGTGTTGTTTGTCTTGTAAGTTTATTAACTAGCACGAGATCTGGTCTGTTATGTGCTACAGTTTGGTCTGTGAGCACAGTGCGATCCCAGTATAGCTTGTAGTTGTCATTGAGTATTATTGTCATGAGTATTATTATTATTATCCCAGATTTAGCCAAACGGCTCTCACTCCCTCTAAGGGGAAAATTCACTCATCCCAGATACCTACGGTATCAAAAGGATTGAGCTCTAGTGGAACTCTTTCCGTGTTATCGAGCCCTAGGTGACTTGGTATGCTGGAGTATCTCCCAAAAATTTTCGTACACATCTGGATGTTGAGAGAAGTACAGCTTTCTGCATGGTCTTGTAGAGATGTTCATTCAGACCTAGCTTTCTTATATTTTCTAGGAAGTTCTTCGGAATAACTCCAGTAGTAGAGAGAATAATAGGTATTGTCTGGGTACTTTCCATTCTCCACTGTCTTCGTATTTGAATTTCCAGATCCCTGTATTTGGCGATCTTTTCGTTTTGTTTAATACGAAGATTATTGTTGTTGGGTATCGCCACCTCAATTAGTGTTGTTTGTCTCTTTAGTTTATTAACTAGTATGAGATCTGGTCTATTATGTGCCACTGTTTGGTCTGTGAGCACAGTGCGGTCCCAGTATAGCTTGTAGTTATCATTCTCAAGTATACTTTGAGGAACGTATTGATAATATGGGAGATGGTTTGTTTGGAGAAGTCCCAGTTTGATGGCTATTTCTTGATGAAGGATCTTTCCTACTGAGTCGTGCCGTTCCTTATATTCAGTTGCAGCAAATGCCTGGCAACCCCCGGTAATGTGTTGGATGGTTTCTTGAGCTTGACATCCATATCGGCATTTGTCATTTTGGACCTGAGGGTCTTTGACGATATATTTCAGGTAATTTTTTGTTGGTATAACCTGATCCTGAATGGCGAGTAATGAACCTTCTGTTTCAGGGAACAACTTTCCTGATGTCAGCCAATAGTTCGACGCTTTATTGTCGACGTGGTCTTGACTTTTACTTGACTTGATTATTATTATTATTATTATCCAGATTTAGCCATACGGCTCACACTCCCTCTAAGGGGAAAATTCACTCATCCCAGATACCTACGGTATCAAAAGGATTGAGCTCTGGTGGGACTCTTTCCATGTTATCGAGTCCTAGGTGACTTGGTATGTCGGTGTATCTCCCAAAAATTTTCGTACGCATCTGGACGTCGAAAGTAACACAGCTTTCTGCATAATCTTATATAGATGTTCATTTAGACCCAGCTTTTTTATGTTTTCTAGGAGGCTCTTCGGGATGACTCCAGTGGTAGAAAGAATAATAGGTATCGTCTGGGTACTTTCCATTCTCCATTGTCTCCTGATTTGTATTTCTAGATCTCTGTACTTGGCGATCTTTTCGTTGTATTTAACACGTAAATTATTGGTGTTGGGTATCGCCACATCAATAAGTGTTGTTTGCCTAGTAATTTTATTAACTAGTATGAAATCGGGTCTATTATGGGCCACTGGTTGGTCTGTAAGCACAGTGCGGTCCCAGTACAGCTTGTAGTTGTCATTTTCAAGCATTCTATCAGGGACGTATTGATAATAAGGAAGATGGTCGGTTTGGATAAGTCCCAGTTTGTCAGCTAGTTCTTGGTGGATAATCTTTCCTACTGAGTCATGACGTTCTTTATAATCAGTACCAACAAATGCCTGGCAGCAGGCATATAATAATAATAAATTATTATTATTATTATTATTATTATTATTATTATACAATAATATCGAGCCAAAACAGAGCTTATGTGGCCCAAATTACAAAATATTTGTATGTACTAAACTAAATAATATAATATAAATCAAATTTTCTCACAAAGTAAAAATAAAAATAATTTTCAAAAGAATTAGTACTTACAAAAAGTTCTTGCGATAATAGCAAATTACAAATATACAAATATTACAAAGAGTACATAAGATTACAAAATTTATTCTAATGAAGAGAAATCATACTAAATATATCCTTACGAGTTTAATAGTTTTCAAAAGAAAAAAAACTACAAACAATATAGTTAACATAAGACTAGGTACAATATTTTGTTCGTTTTCATCAAACTTGTTTTTCAAACTATTTACACTAGTAGCTTCTACTATATCATCACTTAAACTGTTTCATTTATCAAAAACTCGGTTAACTAAAAAGTTTTGCCTTACACTGGTTTTAAAACACTCCTCTTTCAATTTATAGTTATGACCTCTTAGTCTAGCATCTTCGTTAATATTAAAAAAGGTTGATGTTCCCCAAAAATCCCCCCTAAGAATTCTATAAGTAGATATGACATCATCTCTTTCTCGTCTATGAGTTAATGGAGACAACTTGAGCTTTCTTAGTTGGGTTTCATAGTTTAATCTTCCATCATCAAAAGGTAGCTGAGTAGCTCTTCGTTGTACTCCTTCTAAAAAATAATGTCTCTTTGTAAATGAGGTGACCAAACTAACACTGCAAATTCTAGGTGAGGTCTGACATTCTATGAAAAGCTTTTGATATAAAGTTCAGAGGAACTCCATCCCAAAAATATGTGTATTGTAAATATGAATTAGAAGATGTAAATGACAAAAAGTCAGAAAACTTAGCATGTAAAGAAGCAATATTGGTCTAAAAAATATTTATTGTTGTCCTTATTCGTTTTTTGCAGCATTTTGTTGGTTAGTACTAATATTAGTTGGAACTTTATTAATATAATTTATTGTTAGTTCCTTGTTAAGTACTTTACGTTTTTCCAGTTCCTCTCGCACTTTATTTAGTCATCCTTCAAAATTGAACTCTAGAAAATTTGGTTCTTAACAACCTCATCTTATTACGCAACATAAATAATAAACTATCATTATATGCAAATTTAACCTTTAATGACCTAGGCTTATTACTATTGTTAACCTTGCCAATACGAAAAACGTGGAAACTGATAACGAATATTTGCTTCTTGTATACAATCCTCGAACTCCATTGAGATAGTTTGAGAAGGTTGTTCCAAGACCTCGAGACGATCCTTAATCGATGCGAATCTATCTGATAATTTAGAAATTAAATCAGTTAATTTATTGAACTTACCTTCGAATGTACAGCAACTATTACAGACGGTTCTTAGTGACTTCGATTTTGTCCTAGTTATTCTTATAACTTTTTCTTGTGCTATATCTAGACATTGAATATGAATCGGTAAATTGCACGACATACAATTAAGGGTATTCCTATTGTTAACAAACGACAACTTACAATTTGGACATTTGTTTATCTTTTATTGAGTTGCTGAAACTTGACTGGCCCAATATTTTATTGCTGCTAATGACTTCTCACGTTCCGGTTCTATAAGCTACAGGTAAAAGTACGGCTAACCGCAGACAATAATTATTGATTTTTTGAACACGTTATTTAAACAGTAAGTAGTAAATAATTGAAAAACCACAATAAAAATACCCTTTAACTGTAATATGCGTTTGTTATCACTTCTTCTTCTTCTTTAGATGCAAATCCACTAATGGATGTTAGCGATCACATTTTCCATTAATTGTTATCACTTACCACTTTTTAATATTTTAAAATTAATTTTAAATGAAGAAACCACTCTTTGTATGTCAATTTTAAACGGCAATATAAACACCGACCAGATTCGATCTCCTATTTAAACCCTATCCTACATACATGTTTATATCAGTAGAACCGTAATTGAAAATCCTATAAAATGGTAAAATGATATATACAAAGAGTTTAATAATACAGATAATAATTGATAACCATAATTGGCTATTATGCCTATAGTATTATTTCTGTGCAAAAATTGAAGTAGTACAAAAAAAAGATAAACTTTCATAATCTGGGCTTTATAGAGCGGAAAGCAATTTAACAACTAAAAGCCCAATTTTTGAATCTAACATAGAATCTGGTGAAATCATCAAACCAGATTTACATTTAGTTGACAATAATCATATTCTTAAGTCCACGTCCACAAATTCGTTTGAAATACCTTCTATAATTATTACATCAGCATCCAGTTCAAATAATTCTAATATGGTACCCATTTTTGATGTTAATAAAGATTTTTCTATCTTACCAGAGTACGAGAGCAATCCAAATGAATCACAATTATTGATGTTATTTCCATGCTTCTAAACCATTTCTGGGATCATACAAATCTCGAAAATTTTTAAAATCATATGCTTAGACGAGTAATTATGAACAAAATTAAAGGAAGAGCCAGAAAAATTATTTCTGTATACGGCTGTTAATATTGGTCGTCAATGAAATCAATTTTTGTCTAAAATTTTGCAGACCAACGTAACGAAAACTCATTAACTAGAGATTTAGTCAATCTTTGTCAAGCCCCAAACAAAAATCCTCATCAATTTCATGAAAAAGTCATGAATATTTTAAAAACTATTTGAATACACATCGAATTGCACACATAACATGAGGAAGTTAAAAGAAGTAAAAAATAATTTTTCCAATAAGCTCTATCCATAGTTTTGTCAGGTCTAAGAGAACCCCTAGGATCAACAATTCGATCCATGAGACCATCGAATCTCGCTGTTGCTATATATTCAAAAAAAATATTAGATATCTCTTTTATTTTAAATACTTACCATGACATTACAAATATTTTTTGTACAAAAGAGACCACACCTGCTAATATCACTTTCAGGAAAATGCTTACGTTATATCTGAATACAATATCAAATACAGTTTAAATTTGCCTTTCTAACAATATTTAACTTGCATATAAATGATATAAAATAAAAGAGAAATGTACCAAAAATAAAGGTCAAAACTTTGCATAGCCCCCCTGTAAAAACTGTGATTTTGGCTTGTGACTTTTTTGTATTAAAGTAGCGATATATTTATAATATATATATATATATATATATATATATATATATATATATATATATATATTAATATACAATACATACAACACAATACAAAATATCAAGTTTTAAATTTTCAAGATTTTGGTTTTAGGTTTTAGATCAACTATTAGACGGTCGGTAAGGAATAAACAAAAGATAATAGATTTACTTATCGTATTCAAACCGATAACATTTCTATTAAATTTTGTTATAGTCTGCCAAAGTGTTGTACAAAGTAATTGATATGACAACCCTGTTAGTATGACGTTTCGTTTGAAGCGTTTCGAAGCCGAACCATTGATTATAAACCACCCATAGATACCTCACTCTAAGGTAAAAACGAATTCAGTGTTAAACTCCGCCCACTTACACCTCTTTGCACCTCACGCCTCAGTACTACCTGACTGTATGGTGGCGACATTAATTGAAATATTTGCCAAGATTGAAAAATAAATTTGAGTTGCCTGCTCCGGCCATTGTCTAGTGCAATAGACGACAATATAAGGATGGCATTCAGCATTTTCACAAATAATTTTAACGTGCTTGTAATTTATATTATGGAATTCCGATTTTACTTCAGAAAAAACGCTAAAAATTGATTACAGTAGAGGTTTTCTCAAAATTATTTATTTATAAATACACTACAAAAAAATAACAAAATATAAAATACATAATAAAATTAGCAGTGATAAATTACATCTCATTTAAATTACTTTTTTGTAACTTTTTAAACAAATTAATTTCCAGAATTGATGAAAACTAAAATATTTCCCCAAAAAGTGTACCATTTTTTGGTTATTTCACGTTGAAATATTCGCTTTAAAATTTGACAGATATGTACCTATTTTTCCTTAGTTACAACTTTGCTTCTACTGGGTCTAGAGAGTTCATACATATACCATTTTTTTTCTCTTTTTTAGAAGCTATATTTTTGCTGGAAACGCTTTTTTTTCGATAAAATTTATATTTACTTCTTGAATTATTTGCAAAAAATCATTTAAAAATTTGTTTTTTTTGGTTAAAAAATGAACATATTTACTAGCAAATAACTCGAAAACTATTAACTTAGTGAAAAAATTCTATATGACAAAAGTTGCTTAGAATTACTTTTCTTCTTTCCTATGTTTTTCTATATGTATGCCTTCGATAGGAGAAGGAACTTCGACAAGAAGAATATATAAATTTTGTTCTGATAGTGACATTGTTCTACAAAAAATTGACAATTTATCTATAAATGGCAATATAGAAGTCAATTATATCCTTATTGTATCCAATAAGAAATTGTGTAGAGGTGAACTAAAATCAATATGATCTACTATTCGATCGCATACTTTTTACATTTAAAAATTTTCTGAGGACTTTCTGGAATTACGTCATCGAGGTTTTAAAAGCAAGTAGTGGTGAGTACCAAATGCAATCGTTTTTGTCTTTGACAAAATACCACAAACTACCAACGTTAAAAATGAATCATGTAAGTACATATCTAATCTAATCCTATAATCTAATCTTATAATACACAATCCCTACAGGGACGAATTTATTGACTATAAAGAGAAACTTATATTACTTGTCACATCTCATATTAATCAACTTATGTATACCAATAATCAATCTCAACCTATATGCAATTTAGAAGATGAATTGAGAAAACTTATTTCTAATAATTTAGAAGAAACAGGTAATAACACAGAAACGGATAATTTAGCGACGAGTGACAATGAAAGCATTCACTCGTATTATTAATTTCCAAATGCACAGTCAACCTACTCAATCTTCCTTAAATATTTTACAATGGAATTGTAGATCGTTAGTAAGTAATAGGGATAATCTCATAAATTATATTAATAATTCTCATGTATATATTATTATTTTATCCGAAACTTGGTTGAAAAACCAAATGGACTTTAAATTAAAAGGGTATAATTTTGTTTCAAAATGCCGTGAAAGTGGCTATGGCGGTGTAGGCATTTTCATACTAAAGGGCATTGATTATCAAATAATTAACATTAACTATAATTTTAATACCGAAATAGAAGTGTGTGCAGTCTTACTTAAAATTAATATATCTTTTGTGTCTATATATAAACCATCTGACATCAGAGTAGAAAAGACTGATTGGATACATTTATTTGAACAATTCGATTATAATAAAACAGTTTTTTGTGATGATTTTAATACCCACCATTACATGTGGGGTCCGATCCCGGATGACCGTAATGGTAGAATATTAGTCGAAAGCATGGATTTTTTTGAAATTAGTTTCTCTAAATGACGGAACACCTACTAGAATCGCCGCGAGTGGTAATCATTCTGCCGTTGATTTGACTATCACATCAGCCTCATTAACAAATCGTATAAACTGGTCAGTATATCCCGACACATTGGGATCCGATCATTTTCCTATTAAAATAGAGCTTAAAATTAATCCTACTTCATTCCTAATTAATCCATCAACAAAATGGAACGATTGCCGCGCTGACTGGAAGCTATTTCAGACAAATTTAGAAAAACAATTATCCACATTTTTATCATCTAATAATCTTTCTAACGATGAGAAGACAGCCCTACTCTTTCAGACTATCTCTCTAGCTGCTTCCAAATCTATGCCCATAAAAAAACCTTTTACTCCTTCAATTCCAAGGCCTTATTGGTGGGATGAGGAATGCACTAAATGTAATAAAAATGAATAGAATGTAATAAAAAAACGATCAGAAGCATTGAAAGCGTATCGACCCCAAAGTAACCATAATAATTACATAAACTATAAAAATATAGCAGCCCAAACCAGACGATTATTTAAAACAAAGAAAAAAAGTAGTTGGATAAATTTTTTAAATAGTCTAAACAAAAGCACACCTCTCTCAAAAATATGGTCAATCGTCAGATCAATTTCCAGTAACTATCAGTCCAACAAAAAACCTCAACTTTCTGAAAATCTCATTAAACAGATGTTAGACCAACTTGCACCTTCATCTACCTCTGGTAATGTTGGTAGGATTAAAGAATTTTTTCGTTTTAATACTAGTATAGATTCCATGTCAAAACCTTTTACTCCTTCAGAACTTGATTTCGCACTAAAAAAAAAGCAGAAATACAGCCCCCGGTTTAGACGGTTTTACTTATAAGATATTGGACAAATTGCCGTCAAATGCCAAAGATGTTCTCTTACAAATCTTTAATAGTTGGTGGTTGAAACAAGAATATTGCGATACTTTAAAAAATATTATCATATGCCCTTTACTCAAATTTAACTTAAACCCAGAACTTCCATCATCTTATAGACCCATTTCTTTATTATCATGTGTGACAAAATCCTTTGAAAGGCTTATAAAATTTAGATTAGAACATTTTATTGAAAGTAGTTCAGTTTTTCCCTAGTATGGATTTCGTAGAGGTCGAGGTACCATTGATGCTCTCATACATTTAGTTACGGATATTCAACTCTGTTTCTCAAAAAACGAATTTATGCTATGTTTGTTTCTAGATTTAAAGGGTGCATATGACGTGCTTGATTTGGATATATTATATTCAAAAATGGTGGGGTGTGGTATTGATAAAAGATTATCTGTAAATATAATAAATTTGTATGTTAATAGAAAAATATACTTACGGGACCATAGAAATGTATTACACGGTCAAACACGGTCTCCCACAAGGCTCAATTCTAAGTCCTTTATTATTTAATGTTTATACTGCAGATCTGCATGGTTTGATGGATGAAAAATGCAAAATAATTCAATATGCAGACGATATATGTTTATATACCAGCCATAAATCCTATGAAGATTGTATGTTGAATTTAAAACTTAGCTTTAGTAACATAGATAAGTGGGCGAAACAAATGGGTTTTAGTATATCACAAGAAAAATCCTCGATTGTATGTTTCACTAGACGTAGACAAAAAGTCACAGGCAAATGCCAGATAGGTGATTATAATTTCCCCTTAGCAGAAGAGTATAAGTATCTAGGCATGATCCTAGATAAAAAAACTCTTGTGGTCCAGCCATATAAAGTACGTAAAACAAAAGTGCGAGCGTGGAATTAACCTTCTGCGTTTCGTCTCTAAAAAAAGATGGGGTGCAGATCAAAATATCTCTTTAATGTTTTATAGATCCTACATACGATCCATTCTGGATTACGGTTTTATTCTTTACGGTTCAACATTTAAAACAAATCTATTAACTCTTGACAGAATACAATTTAAATCAATAAAAATTTGTCTAGAAGCTATGATGTCTTCACCAAACCAAGCAGTTCTAGCAGAAGCCCAGGAATCACCTTTATACATACGTAGGCAAATGTTAGCCAACAAACGT
Source organism: Diabrotica undecimpunctata (assembly GCF_040954645.1). Taxonomy (NCBI): domain Eukaryota; kingdom Metazoa; phylum Arthropoda; class Insecta; order Coleoptera; family Chrysomelidae; genus Diabrotica; species Diabrotica undecimpunctata. The sequence goes on along the minus strand of NC_092807.1, from coordinate 68,079,485 downwards.
CTAATAACATACAGATCGTTTAATACAACTATGGTTCACAAAATAGGTTTACTTTTGACAGAAAATTTAACAAATTCTTATTGGAGAATAAAAAATTCTCCTCCTCTTGCAGAATCTTTTATCGATACGAATTCATTTCAATCTTATATATTACAGCTACCAAAATTTCCTTTTTACATACAAGACTTTGAAGTTCTGATAGACAAGCCAACCATTATAATGCCCTCTTATTCAGACTTGCCAATTTTAACTAAAATGATATTCAAATCCATACTAAGCAAATTAGGGAAAGATTTAACAATAATTTATACAGATGGTTCAAAAACTGTTGAAAGTACTGGTTTCGCTTTTTTTGTTTCAAACAGCAATTATGTTGAGAAATATCGAATTCCTGAATGTTGTTCTATTTTTACAGCCGAGGCTGCTGCTATACAGAAAGCACTAACTTGGTGTGTCACTAATTATTGTGAGAACATCGTAATAGTATCAGATTCTCAGGCAGTATTACAAGCTATTCGTAGCCATCCATTGGATAATTTTCAAAACTCCATTATACTTGATATCAAAAAATTATTACATGATCTAAAATTCACAAAAAAAAACAGTTACTTTACTCTGGGTTAAAGGACACAATGGAGTAATTGGAAACGAATTAGTGGATGGTATGGCAAAAAATACATCTGAGATATCCGAAATTACAAATTTTTACTACTTTAAAGATCTTTTTTCTATTATCAGGAGTATTGGCAGGGAAAGATGGATGTCAAAACTTTTCAGAAGACTTCAAGAAACCATTACTTTTCTATTCATCCCTGCTTACCAAAAAATATTCCCCATTTTAATTTTAACTATAATAAAGTACATTCTTCGTTAATAACCCAGTTAAAACTTAACCATGGCCTCTTTCCAGAGCATCTACATAGGATTGGAATCTATGAAACCCCTTTCTGTCCTTGTGATGGTAAATCCGTCGGAGATTTGAACCACTTATTTTTCGATTGTCCTAATCATAGCGAACAGACTCGAAGCCTATATTTAGGTTTAATTGATCTCAATATTAGCCTACCAGTTAACATCAGCAATCTGTTATCTTATTCTGACAAATCTATATATAATATTCTAATCAAGTTTATAAACGATTCTAAAATAAAAATTTAAACATCCTTATAACAATTTTCTGTGGCAAAAAGATTTTTTGTCTAATGCCATTTCTCTCTCTCTCTCTCTCTCTCACACACACACACACACACACACACACAAGTACATATCTTGATAAAATGAGAGGGAATTTCCAACATATAAATAGTTGAGGGCCATCTGCCTAGGAACAATAGGTAAAAGCTGATAAACGGACAGGATTAGAAAGTTTAAAACATCACTAATTAGAACATATTTCAAAACAAAGTAAATAAGTATATTTGAATGTTACTTCTTTTCAAACTAAGATTGTAAAATTAAAATTTTAGGAAAAAAAAATATTTATTATTTCTTGTTCTCAAAAAGTACTTTCATTATTGACAATATTGAAACATTTTATTATTAAAAGTCGAGAACAATTAAAAACCACGTTCATATTTATATGAAAGTGCTATAAAAATGAAGGTATATTACTCTTTTTTAACAAACTTGGTATACGACTTTGACTATTTGACATCTGATTCTTTAATTTTGAGTTTTAGGGCATGCAAGTTTTTATCAATAATACATTTTTCTGTATACAGAAACTAAAGCTAATAGTGTAGTTTAACATACAGTTGAGTCCACGATTATTTACCCGTGCGTCATTAGTACCTGGCGAGATAAAACACATACTTTTGATCTAGCATCATTCTCTTCCACGCATGAAACTAAAGACAAACCAGCTACCGCCTGGTAGTAAGTAAAAACACATGTTGTTTTTATGAACGCACTAGACTCAGTACATTGATATAGTTTAGATTTACCCATATCAAAGATATAGGTAGAAAAAAAAGACGTTTTCATTTATTTTAAGTACAATTTGTGACGTTTCTGGTTTGTGGCTATCAGTCTGTTGAATTTTTTGCTGTTTATTTGTCGAATTTTTGCATTTTTAAAGTTTGTTTACCTTTACTTTTATCGAAAATAAGTAATTTTCTGTTAATCTTTCCCGTTTTAGTTTTTTGTTTGCTTTCATTAACGTTATACCACTGACAAGTTTTTAAAAGTTTGATTTTTATCAAGAATTTTATAATTTTTCTTTTATGGTCTTTACAGCTTTCAAGCCAATTAGTAGTTAATAAAATATGCTTAGTCACATAGGTTTCAGTTTCAATTCAAACATAGGCAAATTACCCTCTGTTTCAGGTTACTGATATCCATCAATATAATATCAATATTCCAGCAGTTTTTTTGCCAAATTTTTGTGCGCTCTACGTCTTTCAGAGAAAGTTTAAAGAAAGATATATTATTATTTGTTCCATCGTTTCTTTCAAAACATCCAGCGTAAACACACTTATGCGTTACAGAGGCCATTTTATCTAAGTTGTGAGTCCTTTTTTTTTATAAAATTCCGCTATAACTTGTCATAACACTTGTCACAGATAATACACCTATAGGATAAGTTCGTCCCTGACACTACTCCTACCTCCTCGCAAGTCAGAGAGAGAATGAGAAATCTCGATACGTTTTTCGAGTAACGCCATCTAGTTGTTGATACGTCTTTCGGTTACCACGAGGTGAGCTATCTAGTGGGTGGTTTATAATCAATGGCCGAACGTAATGCTATCTATCGATAATAAATACTACCATTGCTTCAGATGAAGCCATCTCCCTACATTACAATTTGAAGGCGGCAGTTCAAGACATAATTCTTGTTTAACGAGATTTTTCATATGTTTTATTGCAAATATTTTCCACTTTTACAGTTTTATATATGTTGTTATTAAAAAATTTTTCGGTTTCTTACCGGTAGCTTTATTATAAGCCAAAACCTATTATTTTTTCCTATTGGGACAAAACTGTAAATTCAAAAATTTTCAAAAAATTCATAAGTATTTCTTAATAAATCCGTAAAATAGTTTCGAAACACAATTCAGATTTCTACCTTAATCTGAGCCTTTCTAAAAATTGCAAGGCATAGCAGACGTTGATAAAGATGTTAATAGGGACATGGGGAATCTAAAATTTGCATTCCACGACATGTCTCCTCAACTAAGCAGAAATCTTTAGCGAATTGGTTTCTTGTACTCATACAGAGTAGATCCGAATAAAATGAAAAATACAGTCAAGATTTGATTTCACATCTTATTAACATCTTTATCAACGTCTGCTATGCCTTGCAATTTTTAGAAGGCTCAAAATGCCTTAATCTGAGCCTTCTAAAAATTGCAAGGCATAGCAGACGTTGATAAAGATGTTAATAAGATGTGAAATCAAATCTTGACTGTCTTTTTCATTTTATTCGGATCTACTCTGTATTAGTACAAGAAACCAATTCGCTAAAGATTTCTGCTTAGTTGAGGAGACATGTCGTGGAATGCAAATTTTAGATTCCCCATGTCTCTATTAACATCTTTATCAACGTTGTCATCGAATGCCATAGTCTGTGGACTAGTGCGCATTTCGATGCGCATCGCCCCGCCTCAAATTTTCCCATTGGCTCTTGACCTGGAAATCCCTATTTATCGCTCGAACGGCACATATAAATATTGGCGATTTTCAGGTCAGCCAGGTCAGTTCCTCGCGGGCTCTCCGAGAGCTTAGTGCTCTCGGGGCTCTGCTCCTGTTCTATTTTCCATACTCTGTGGCTGAGAGTTATTTTCAACTTTAACTTGGTGTTTTTATTTCGACAATCCTTTGTCATGTAAGAAAATATCTTGTCTTTCTCAAGACAAGCCATCGGAAGACCACAACCTAATGTACCATTTTCGACGAGGAATTTGTTGTGTAAGAAATATCTTGCCTTTTTCAAGGCAAGACACCGAAGATATAAATATTTTCCAAGTCCATAACCCGAAAATGGACTTAAGTAGAGGAGTTCACGACGTTTACTCCGAAGCCCTCTACAAAGCACCCGGGGATATCAGAAGGTGGTTAGACCCATATTTGTTCCCCCGAGGTGACAACGTCTGCTATGCCTTGCAATTTTTAGAAGGCTCAGATTAAGGCAGAAATCTGAATTGTGTTTCGAAACTATTTTGCGGATTTAATATCAGATGTCGCTATTGCGTCCGTTTCGAAGCCATTTTATTGTTGTTTCTTAAAGACAGGAAAAATTTATTTTCACGTTGAGAACGCCTATGAATAGCTGTTCTGATGAGCTTTATTAAAGCGAAATACGTATAAACAGATACATAGACGCTTTGTACGTGAAATCAAATCTTGACTGTCTTTTTCATTTTATTTCTTAATACTTATGAATATAATAATTACTTGATGCTGTAAAAAAATTCAGAAAATCCTATGTTTGGTTTCCCCGCTTTATACTTGGAAAAAAGTAGTTTTTTCAAAAACGAAAACATGAAGTTTGCTTAAAAGTTGTCAAAATACTTCTAGTCATCACATATACCTTCTCAAATTTTTTCAATTTGGAGTTTATTTTGGGGGGTGCAGATCAACCTTATAAATGTTCCAAATAAAGGTTAAAACATGTTTTTCAATTCGCGGTAAAAGATTTATTAGAGTTCAGCACATAAGATAAGTTACTAACAAAATTCATATATTAGTAAACGGTATTCGATACAGCAGCAAAGTAATTTTGGCAACCAATATGTAGGTTGTACCTTACCCCTTTGACATACATCAACCACAAAACGATAGAACGACTGTCTTTGATGACTGAGCAGCATTCATCCCTACTGGATGGAATGACTGCCTTTGATGACTGAGCAACCTCCACCCTTATTGGATAGAACGACTCTCTGTTTTACTGGGCTAATTATACGGGGAGAATCAAAACTAACAAAAAGTCTATTAATATTTTAATAATGCTTATATATATATATATATATATATATATATATATAGAAAAGGAAAAGAAGTCTTTGCTGACAACGTTAGAAAAACGGAGCTTTGAGGTTTATTGGGATTTGCAGCGGTGAATTAAGTGTACTCTTTTAACTAAGTTTAAAGCTTTCGAAAATGTTTATTTTCATCATCAGGAAAAACTGAAATAAAGTGCTACTGTTAGTAAAATATCCTCGAAATCTATTAAGAGTGTAAAGGTTGTAAAAAACTTACGTTATTGAGATTTGTCTTTCGTGGATGTTCTACTCACAGGTGACAAATTCACGCACCACTCGTTGATTGAGTCAATTATTAAAAAATATAAAAATTGCATGGTGTAAAAGACCAAACTTTACAAATTATTTTACTTTAACACATAAGAAAAAGACAATTACAACGATTTAAAAAGGCCACGTGTGCCGGCCAACAGTGGAGTGTTAGGTTAAGAGTAGCTGTCATTCCAGGACATGGCAAATGACAGTACTTATTTTCTTTGTCTTATGTAGTACTACTAATATTACACATCAAAATTTACCAAAGATTGTATTTAAGTTGAAAAACAAATTTGTATAATGAGAACTATAATAAATGACGAAACCTGGAAACTTTACAATGACTCAGTTGTTGAAACATCATTGGATTGTGAATGTGTATCCAAATATAATAGGTAGGAGTAAATAGTGCTTAACTGACTAATGTCACTCCTTTTGTTCACTGTGTTTGAATTTTGAGCAATGAATGCCATTTCTAAGAAAAGTATTTTTTTTTGTAATTGGATTCAGTAGCTAAAACTTTGACTGATTCATAATTCATTATATGATGTTCTTTATTAACATGTTCTGCAAGGGCAGATATTTCCGGATATAGCCTGCTGTCGCTACGATGACTGATTAAGCGACTACCTAGGCTGCGTGTGGTTTGTCCCACATATACCAAATTACAATTATTGCAAAGAATCTGGTAGACTATGTTGGAACAATCTTTGATGTCACTTTTATCTTTAACCTTAGAATATATAGATCTTGCAGTTAATGAAGTTATTATATATATATATATATATATATATATATATATATATATATATATATATACATCCTACTATCATTTTCGCATCGATACATTATGCTTTTACCATCAATTTAGCATCGTCTTGCAAAGTAGCATCTGTATATCGACGCTACTTTACAAGACCTTAATAACTGTTTTCCCGTACTTGTTACAAGAATTTTAACCATCTCATTGATTAGAGTTTTGATACCGTGTTGGTATTTTAAAATATCCGCTTTCTCTTTTTATCCCTTACTGAGTTATATAAGTTTATTCCAGAAAATATTTGAGTCTAAAATGATGGTACAGTGAAAATATTATATATATTTAGTTCAGGGTTTTACCGTTTACTCGCTGCCATTATATACATGAAAATGTATATTCCACTTTCATTATCAATCATTTTAGCATCAGAAATTTGGCATCGCTGTTGAATATAATATTACCCACAACGAAATAGTAAATTTAAGAATATATATATATATTTTTTTCATCCACAAATCATTCTGGCATCATGTTTGGTTAAAAGGAACGGGTTATGATATATTGCAACTACCTATTGTATCTTCGCTCTAATTGGTCCAGTCGGGACGTACATTCCCTCAAATGATAGGATTTAACCAATAAAATACAATAAGACAGAAAAATCAAATATAGCAAAATGTCAAAAAGGCCTTAATTATATATCTTCGTTTCTATAAGTCCAATCGTGACGTACAGTATCTCAAATGACAGGATTTAACCAATTGAAAACAATGAAATAAAAAAAATAAATACAGCAACATGTCCAAAGGGCCGTAGTCACGTATCTTCGGTACTCTTAGTCCAATCGTGACGTATAGTACCTCTAATGATAGGATTTAACATAAATAATACAATGGGATAGAAAAGTCAAATGAAGAACAATGTCAAAAGGGCCTTAGTTGTGTATCTTCGGCCCTATTAGTCCAATCGTGACGTACGATACCTCAAATGATAGTACTTAACCAATAGAATACAATGACACAGAAATCAAATACAGCATCACGTCAAAAGGGCCTTAGTTACGTATCTTCGTTTTTAGTAGCCCAATCGTGACGTACAGTACCTCAAATAATAGGATTTAACCAATCGAATACAATAAGATAGAAAAATAAAATACATCAGCTTGTCAAAAGGGCCTTAGCTATGTATATGCGGTCCTATTAGTCCAATCGTGACGTTTCGTACCTCAAATGATAGAATTTAACTAATAGAATACAATGAGATATAAAAATTAAATAGAGTAGCCTGGCAAAAGGGCCTTAGTTATGTATCTTCGATCCTATTCGTCCAATCGTGACGTACAGTACCTCAAATGGTACCATTTAACCAATAGAATACTACGACGTAGAAATCAAATACATCAACACGCTTTAACGGAGATAATACGATGGTGTATTACTATATAGACATACGTCCACTTTTAGTTAACTACTTAGTATGTATTCAGTACTTTGCTTTACGGTTGTTGAGGCATGGACTCTTAAACAGAAGAATGTTAAAAATCCTGAAAGCTTTGAGATGTGGTGCTACCGCTGTATACTAAAAATAAGTTGGGTGGATAAAATTACAAATGAAGAGGTAATACGCAGAATAAATAACGATCCAGAAGTTATACTGAATATAAAAAAGAGAAAACTTGAATAGTTTGGCCTCCTGATGAGAGGACAAAAGTACACATTCCTACAAAATATAATGCAAGGAAAAATCCAAGGACGCACAAATCCAGGCCGTAGAAGAATGTCCTGGATGAGAAATTTAAGAGAGTGGTTTGGCTGTACCACTAACGAATTATTCAAAACAGCAGTAAATAAAATTAGAATCGCCCTAATGATATCCAATCTCCGATAGGAGAGGCACTCAAAGAAGAAGATATGATAAACTCGAAAAATCTCCAACGTTCACTGTTAGACATATGCCTCCCGTCACACATTTACTGCTTCTTGGCGCTGTGACGAGAATGAGATAGGATTTAACAAATACAATGACAGAAAACTAAACAAGACAGTGTGTCAAACGTGGAATGCGTCGCAGAACGTGAAATATTAGCGTAAAATTATACGATGGCCATAGACGGTTCTTTAATACCCAGCAAACGACTCGCTTTGTAAAGTTACATAGGAGGGATCTGTGCGAGAAAAAGTCGATCATTCGTTTTATAACCCAAAGGGGACCATAAAATATTCAACGTTAAAATGTGACATAATGTAACGGTATGACAAATCTTTTTTCTCCCGCATGTGCATGACTGTGTACCTATACAAGGGGAGTCGTGCATAACCTTTAAGTTGATCGTAATACATAACTGCAACAACAAGTATGTTGACGACTTGGGTTAGTATATACAGTGCATTCCGTACGTTTTTTAAACATGATTAGGAAATTGTTGACTGGAGGCTATTAAAGAAGTTCTTAAAATTTTTGCGGGTCACCGCCTTTTCTGTAAATGGAGTGAATATTGTTATCCATTTAATTTTTTTTTTCTCAGTTGAATAATTCCTGCTGGTATTTGGTCTAAGCTTACTTCTTTTCCCCATTCAATCTGTTTCATAGCTAATTCTACTACTTTATAGTGCCCTGTTCACCTGTTTTGGTAATTTCGGACTATTTCATCTCTTATAACATAAAACAATTGTTTCAGATATCTTTATCGCGTTTCCTTTTTTTATGGATGAATATGCTGCCGTTTTCATCTTCTACTATTTCATATGGAGCTACACGATTAACAATTCCAAATCAAGAAAACACAAATAACACTCCGAATTATATTATACAACTAATAGTCGAAAAATGAAGAGCAAGAGATAGATAATCAGACAATTAAGATCAGCGCTACATGATGCACGCAATGCCACATTTGAACACTACATTAGTACATTGTCTAAAGAAGATCATTCACTATGGATAGCAACAAAAACACTTAAAGAGACCTGAACAATACAACCCACCAATTAAGAAAGATGACGTTAGTTGAGGAAGATCAGACCAGGAAAAAAGTCAACATCATCAGAATAACAGATAATAATAATCAAGCAATAGAACACTGAAAACTTTTGTTTTTAACTGTACGCCCGTGGATGACTTATTATTTTTTAAATAACATTGAATATTGCACTTTTTTGTTGTATTTTTTTTTCATCTTTCAAGATAATTCTTATAGGAATATATTTATTTATAACATACGGTCTTATGGTCTTATTACGGCTTTAAGATTATACGACCTAAATGTATCTTGTACCGCACTGCTAATTGAGAATTATGTTTGTAATGCGATAAGAGGTCCGGATATACGAGACACCAGTGACTCATGCCGCACTGATAAAAATCGACAGGAATCTGCATTTCTATAAAAAAAATAGATTAATTTGTTTTGTGTATTAATTTAGTTTAGGTCGAACAAGAGTTGCAGTAAAAGATTTTTCTAAATATAGAATGTAAACCATATTTCCAATGCTTTGTGAAAGAGAACCAGTTTATAATATTCCGGACGACGTAATAAAACCTTATTTTAGAATATTGGTCAATGAATTAAAATCATTGTTCAAGAAACGAATTATTCATGTGCAGATGTTTTACTATAAACACATGTAAAACCAAAATCTCGATTTAAAAAGTTGCAACCAGTTACTCACGATGAAACTTAACCCCATTATTGATTTTACAAGTGATAAAATGGCTCGACAAAATACCAGTTTTAATCCTTACAACATTTAAACATAATAGTTGTATCTTGGTTTAATCAAATGAAAAGAAAAACTATACACAAGTACTAAAACCATAAACTAATCTCGATTATAACTTGGTGAAAAAGAGTGTTGATTTTAGTGATCAAGTGGCTTCTTACCAAAGCCCAATACGCAAAATTCTGAAGTGGTACCGGAAAGTGGCAGTAGAATTAATATTTAATACCGCATTTAATACCGCAGTAGTCAATGCTTAGTTGCTAAATAATAGAAAACGTAAAAAAGCGACAACCTATCCTTGAGTTCAGACTGGAGTTCGCGAAGGCATTTGCAAATAAAGAAATGTTGTAACCCTCACGACCAGTTACACCCAAAAATACCATCTCAGGCAAAGCGATGTAGATAATACAAAGAGAAGAAAGTGTACAAGATGTAACCAAATTTTAAGAAGAAGCATGACTAGTAGAAAGGACTATAGAAAAGTTAAAAAAGTTAAGACATACTCTGAATAATGTGATGGCAAAACTGGAATATATCTAGTGTGCTTCAATGAAGCACATTAAAAAACAATCTTACTTATACAGGAACTATTATTGAGTAAAAACGTATTGTACCTCAAGTGGCCTTATAGTATTGGAAGTCCTAAGTTGATAGTTTCTAGTAGAACGTTTTATTGTTAATTACCTCCGTAAAAGTGAGTTATAGTATTTATAAAAAGATGGATGTAAATAATATGTCTTCGACATCTAAAAAAGCTAGATGTGAACATAAACGTAGATTGACCACTGCTGAATTACAATCATTGTTAGAAGCATCTGGCGAGGACGATGTAGATTAAATGAATGGTGCAAGTGACTCTGATTGACTCTGACAAAATATTTGCACAAAGTCGTTCAGAAAAATCGAGGATTGCTTTTTGGAAAGAGACAACACAAACAGAATTTAAGACTTCTTGGACTTATGTTCCATATGGGGACAATTAAGATGAACCGTCTGAATGACTACTGGAAAAGTATGGGTAACTTCTATAATAGTGTTGACTAGATAATTGCTCATAGCCCATATTAAGAAATAAGGGAATAGACAATCCTCACTTGTCAAAGAAACTAAAAAAACGTGAAGTGGTCTAAAGACTAAAAAGTCCCCTATTCAAACTGGTTTTTATTAAGAAATTTAATAATATGTTAAAGTTTTTTTAATATACCCTAAAACTGAAAGCGCAAAGAATCGATTGCAAGTTACAAAATACTTGTAGAGTCATACTGTTTGGACAAGTACGGTTGTTTAAATAATCGCTTTCTGTCATAAACAAATTAAATAAATTGTAAAATATTTTTTGATCTGCTTGATATTTAGCACACTTTAATAACTGATCAATTGCCATAATTTCAAGTAGCTATATTACCTGTCGTTAGGCAAAAAACAAAGTTATTAACATTTATAAATTACTAGAAACATAATATCTTAGAGTTTACGGTTTTTTGAAATTATATCAATTATTTATGTATTTAAATTTGGTATTTCTCTACATAAAAAACTTTTTATGGTCTACAACTTTTATTTGAATTATTTTTCTTTAGGATGTATACAAAACGTTTTATAAGCAAAAAATAATTTTTTTTGCCTTTTAAGATTGTTTAAAAAAACAAAGCAAAATCAACTGTACGTCTTTACGAATTTTTCGTCAGCTACCCCTCATACTATTTAGAATTTAAATTTCTGTATAAGATTTTTTTAAACTATTTAGCGAGGTTCCGTGAACTACTTTCTTATGGCATGGTCAAAGTCAAATATTATTTTTTTATGTGATTAAGCCATAATTATTGGTCGTTATTGAGATGAAAATTACATTTTTAATTAACTAATATTTAACGTTTTGATTTCCACTATTATTTTACAATAACTTTGTTTATTGTACAAATTATGTAAACATGTGTATACACATTTTGTACAAAAAAACGTTTTTTGAGAACGATTTCCGGAATGGAAATCAAAATTTCAAACATTAACACGATCACAATCAATAATTAAGGCCTTAATCCCATAAAACCATAATATTTATCTCAAACTATTCATCGATAGCTTCGACTAAAAAGGTTGTAAATTGAAATTTATATAAAATATTCCCCTACACGATTCTCTGGGCAAAAATATCTAGGTTGAATAAATATAACATCTAAACGAAGAAAAAAACCCGTTGAGACTGCAACTTGTGAGCAGGTAGTTTCAATGTCGTTATTCGAACTTGAACCAAAGCGATCGATATTTAGGTATCTAAAATATTATTTTAAGGATTAATACCGGCAACATCTATTGGCTCTAAAATGATGCCAAATACAGTGATTTTACCGCTCGATGTTAAAACGTAGGTATGACGTAAAAAATTAAATATATAAAAAAAATCGGAATATTGAAAAACCGACAACAGTGCCAAGCCTACAAAGGTGCACTAAACGAACATACACAATTTATAAATAGAAAATGATAGCAATTCTTGGTGATGCTAAATTACTGCAACGTGAAAAGAGTTTAAAAGGATAGCGGGATGTATATATATATATTTATATATATATATATATATATATATATATATATATATATATATATATATATATATGTAGTTGCAAAACTGCAATAGTAACAACAAAACCTTCAATACATTCAATACAAAAAAGCGAAAAAAATGGGTCATCCATATAAACGAGGATAAAAAAATATATGGCTATAATAAAAAGAGAAACAAGATAAGACATACTATTTCAATAGACCAGTACAACTTTCATCGAAATGGTTCATCGGTCTAAATATGTGTGAGCTAAAATCACTGTTAATAAACACATTTCAAAAGAGATTAACAACAGAATATACCATGCAATACCAAAAGTAAGAATTTACGATGAAGTCGTAAGACTATAATAACGTGTGTACATGAAACATGGATGACGAAAAAATAAAATAAGAGCCGATTGAGCGTCGCAGATAGAAGACTTGTTAGAGAAATATATGAAACTGTTATGGATAATATCACAAATCAATACAGAGTGCGAAACAACCGAGAACTAATTGATTATATAACCAGCCAGATAAAGTAAAAACATAATTAACATCATGTTGTACGTAATACCTTGTAAAAATAATACTGTACATTTTTGAGAACGAATTCCTATTTGAAGATCGAAACGTCAAATAAAATATGTAGTAATAAATATTGTGTCATATTTCTTGCATTCTATCCAAAAAATTTAAAAAAATAAAGTCAAAAATATTGAGATGGATTACTGAATACTATAGAATACGGGTAGTTGGAACTACCGGATATTTTAATAAATTAAAACTTGTGAACATTTTGGTTAAAAGAATAACTTTAATTTTTATACTACACACATGTACTTGACGTTTCTATACTCGGTTCGCTATTCCCAGTCCGAACTGTCTAGTGAATTTAGTAATTATTTTTTTGCGAAGTTAGTTACTTTTTGACAGACAAAAAGAGGCTGGAAATTACTATACAACCAAGCACACGTACTCATAGCCAATATTAATAGTAAACAAACTAAATAGTAAATAAAATAGAACTTTGCGAATTACCGACAATCAATATTTATTTATCTGCACCATATAATAAATAGTTTTGTTAAATTATAACAACTAAAATATATTTTTTAAATATATACTACCCAAAATTTGATGGGTTTAGTATATACTTCCACTATTTAGAATAATTCTTCTTTTTTTAAAGAAAGAAGTCTGCAATAGTAGGATACTTGAGCTATTAATATCGAAAAGTAGGAATTGTTGTGTTGTAGGTTTCCGACAATAAATCTGTCAAAATATGCCCAAGCTAAGCGAATGGAGTATATCTCCAAATTCTTTTTTTGGGGTTCTTTTATAGACACATACTAAACAAATTTTATTTATATTGCAATTTTTTTCTTTTTGTAGATTTAAGGATTGTTAAGAAGATTAATTGATATGAGGATATGATTAAGGATTGTTAAGAAGATTAATTGATATGAGGATATCAGTTTGCTGATATAAAATACAAATTTTATATATAAATACAAAAATAAAAATGCTGATTTGCAGACATAAAATACAAATAGACTGACTGTTGCAATACAGGTCCGTTCCCCCCAGTGCAACAGAGAAAACTGACGCAAAGCAGTCCCTGCATCTCTTTCTAATTTGCCAGGTTTATCGAACGCGTAACCTAAATGACCAATGAAAAAGTCACGTGGTCGATAAACCCGTCCCATTAGAAAAATATGCAGGGATTGCTTTTCGTCAGTTTTCTGTCGCTTTGCGGAAAGGCGACTGTATGACAGTAGTCAGTCTATTTGTATTATATGTCAATGGTTTGCTACATGAATTTTTCCTTTTATCTTTTATGTGACAACGTTATCAGCGTTAAAGCTTGTATTATGCTTTTAATTTCTTTAGTGGCATTATTGCCAACTGCGATTATTGTTCCAAGATATTTAAAGTCTTTCCATTTGAAATTGTAGTTGTTGACTTTATTGTTCTATCTAGGTTTACTGAATCGGTCTCTTTTGTTTATGCGCTTGTATTTAGTTTTCACTTCCTTGATTTTACTTGAAACTTTTTTCGTGCTCTCTGAACTTTGTTGGGTATGTCGTTTACATATTTATAGATGTAGATCTAATCATCAGCATAACTAGGAGCTGTTTTTTACTTTTGATCGTTAATGGATTACATCGTAAATAGGCACTATTTCTATTTTATTAAGCTGTTCTTTAATTGTTTGACTGTTTGAAACGAGAATCTGTTTTTTATTCGACTGTTTATTAACGCACAGTTTCTTGGCGCCTATTTCCATCTCAAGTTTTTTGTTTCCCGTATCATTATTACAACAATTTTGCTGGATGCCGACGTAAGAAACCCGTTGGAATGTACAAAATGTTTCGATATCTAACAGTAGAAAATTTGTCTCGTTGTAAAGTCATTATTATTTTATTAGGAAATATGATATTGTCTAATAATAGTAAAGTTGTTTTGCTTTGCTTTCTCAAACTGCTACCGTCGTACCTTCTGGTATTTGATATTTCGCCGGTCAAGCAACAATTTCTATATGCATTAACTTAATGCTGATATCCTGCTTCCCAATCCAGGTAGCAGTTCCGAAACCAATAAAACTGCTACACTCATGCTTTCTATTAGCCAGCCCAGAACTATAGGTACGCCTTACTATCGTACTGATGCTAGTGCTGTCCCTTATAAGTGAATAGAATATGAAAGGAAGGTTTTGGCAATTTAATAGGATCTTGTGTGTTAGAATATAATTTCTCCGAGAAAGTAAAGGGATATCAAATCGCTATTCGGATTTAATCCATATCTAAAATATTAGAATGCCACAGAATAATGCTATTTATTAGCATTAATAAGTTTATAATAAACACTTACTAAAGTTTGAAAATAATTAGATCAACTAATATAAATTATCACCGTGCTTTGTATAACATATTTAAATGCATTAGCCAAATATTCCTGAAATTCCTCGATGACTAAACTGGTGGATATTTAAATAAATTGTAAGTTCCAAAATGTACCTGCTCTAAAATTTGAAAATCTACGACTAATACAATTATTGGCAACATCGCAGGAGCTTAGTTGTGTACGCTAAAAACTATATACGGATCTCAAAAATGTTTTATCCAGTTACGGAGTCTACTTGATCCTACGTGTTGGTCGGAGTTTACATAAAGCTCTACTTGGATAATATACACGGTGTATATTACTCCTGGAATTCGTATAATACCTTTTTAGTACGGAGCCCACATTAACCGCTATATATATATATATATATATATATATATATATATATATATATGAAAGTAAAAGATTGCATTTCATTTCAATCGGAACTCCACCATTGCTCTACACGTGTTTCGAGTTATTCATCTCATCATCAGGAGCACTTGTGGAAGTTCAACTGAAATGAAATGCAGTCTAGTATTTGGTTATTATAACCAAAATAACAGCCAGGTACGCTAGCAGCGACATCTATACGAAGTAATAAGAAGTCCCGAGACCTCTCTCTGATAGTAAATTGGGTAAACCGCAAATTCAAAGCCTCTTACTAGAGACTTTTAACGACGCTAGAAGTATCTTTTTACTTCAACATGCATCTACGATTCACCTTTGAAAACGTCCTTTCATTTAAACGTCTTTCTCTACGTAAAGAGCGAAAAAGATAGTAATTTTCAAAGGTGAATCGTAGATGCATGTTGAAGTAAAAAGATACTTCTAGCGTCGTTAAAAGTTTCTAGTAAGAGGCTTTGAATTTGCGGTTCACCCAATTTACTATCAGAGAGAGGTCTCTGGACTTCTTATTACTTCGTATAGATGTCGCTGCTAGCGTACCTGGCTGTTATTTTGGTTATAATAACCAAATACTAGACTACATTTCATTTCAGTTGAACTTCCACAAGTGCTCCTGATGATGAGATGAATTACTCGAAACACGTGTAGAGCAATGGTGGAGTTCCGATTGAAATGAAATGCAATCTTTTACTTTCATTTAAACGTCTTTCTCTACGTAAAGAGCGAAAAAGATAGTAATTTTCAAAGGTGAATCGTAGATGCATATTGAAGTAAAAAGATACTTCTAGCGTCGTTAAAAGTCTCTAGTAAGAGGCTTTGAATTTGCGGTTCACCCAATTTACTATCAGAGAGAGGTCTCTGGACTTCTTATTACTTCATATATATATATATATATATATATATATATATATATATATATATATATATATATATATATATATATATATATATATATATATTTCTCCCAGCGTATGAAGTGAGCCACATATCAAAAGAAACTGCGGTTGAAGTGAGGTCCTGTACAAAGTGAGGTCCAGTATATGGACCTCACTTGGTCAATCAATGTAAGACTTTTTCGTAGACATGTACTGATGGCAAAAACTGTTTTTTTACAAAAAAAAGTGGGACCTCATTTTGTATGGTCCACATCAATTTTTAGTTCAGAGATTTTCCGCATAGAGGCGCTGACTTTGGCGTATATTTTCTAACCATGTATATTCTATGCCCTGTTGAATAACATACGATACACATAGTGAGGACCATACAGCTGGCAACATCTGTTCAACCTATTTTAAAACAGTGGACCGTCGAATAAATTCAAATAGTACAAAAATGTATAATACTTTAATCCTTTTTGAGAGCGTAGGCGCAAAATTTCGGTCGAATTATTTTTAACCGCATTTATTTTTTTCGAATCGTGAGAAAACTAATAAGTAGATATTTTAAAAAAATTTAAACTCAGAATAAAAGACTACAGTATTGCCGAGGGCAGAAAGTCCCTTATAATAAACAAAAAGTTTCTTTTGAATGATATATTTAAAATAAAAAATCAGACTAAAATTTTTTTCACCTCTGTGACTTATTAAAATAAATATTATAGAAGTTCTCAGGGACTTTCGATCATAGATAATACAGTAATATTTCATTCTGCGTTTAAATTTTTCAAAAATATTTAATAGTTTCCTCAGGATTCGAAAAAAATGAACGCATTTAAAAACATTTCGAGCGAAATTTTGCGCCTGTGTTCTCAGAAAGGCTTAAAATAATATACATTCTTGTAATCAGTATTTCAAAAGCTTTTAAATAAGGTGTCACATGATGTACTTTCCTATTTAGAAAATCAAAGTTATGGCTGTCACCTGAAATTTTCTTTTATAGAAACCTTTACAAAATTTGCAAGGTAAATAGGATGATATTGTTGCTGGTTCTAGTTCTCCCAATAAAGGTTTTCGCACAGGGACAACACGATCATTGGTACAACTTTTTAGAAAATTTCCCTTGCTTCTGAGTTTATTAAAAAGTATTTTTCTTTTTTTATTACCAACTGAACATGACAAAATTTCTTGAACTTCAATCTCGGCTTCATGATGTCTGGTAATATGTCGAGAAAATTTAAGAACTTCTGTATCGCAAAAAAATCAATAGTCTTTTTTATTACATAATCTTTTTTCTTTTGATCTCATTACCTAAAAAATGGTAAAAACAGAAAATGTTTTTGATAAATAATAAACATTAAGCATTTCAGAAACTTTAAAATATTTATGCAAAAAGTTAATTGTATTGTACAGGGTGAGTCAAATTAGATGCAAAGTATGGGGATCTCGTAAACGGTAAAACATAGGGAGAAGGGTAAACTGGGGCAAAGTTGCGTAATCAAAAGCGCAATAATTTGACACTAAAAAATCAAGGATATCTTAAGCCGTTTTGAAAAAATTCGCAAAAAACCAAAATTTTGCAATTCGGTTTTTATTTATTTTTGGAGTTATTAACAGACTAAGAACAAAACACTTTTTCATTGTCGCTTCTAATGCTCTATTAAACCGTTATAAAAATTTTTATATTCGACGTTTCGTCTTTTTGGAACCATCATCAACTTCATTTTTTCCCTTAGTACTAAATTCAGTTTTCTGCAGATTTGATATTATCTTTTTATTAGAAATTCAACGATATATAAAACTTTATTGATAGAAAACGTTTCGATGCCATAACACTTTATGGCTATAAGGACTTTATAGTAGACCTTATTTAGTGAAAAAAAGTTTATATAAACATAGGTTGTATAATGCTTTTTTTCTGAGATACAGGGTCATAAAGTATAAATATTTTTTTAGTTTTTTGCATATATCTCAAAAATGGTATCTACAATTGACCAATTTTACAATTAATAAATATAAGGTTGAATGCTCGAATAAATGAACTTTGATCAGATAAAAGGCATATATCGAGCACAGTTTAATTAAATCTTGCCCAAGTACTTTCGATCCCTAGATCATCTTCAGGGGCATTTCGTCAATTGTGGCCTATCCGGCAAAAACAGGATGTCATAAACATATTATGTTTATGACATCCTGTTTTTGCCGGATAGGCCACAATTGACGAAATGCCCCTGAAGATGATCTAGGGATCGAAAGTACTTGGGCAAGATTTAATTAAACTGTGCTCGATATATGCCTTTTATCTGATCAAAGTAAATTTTACAATTATTAAAGCGGCATCCAAACTTGTCTAAAATACAAATAAACTCATCTTATTATCAATCAGTGGTGTACATTGGGGTTACTAGTTGCACAATTTTAAATAGAACTTCTACGCCACTGCATATTTGGCAACATTTCTAAATTTTATTAAATTCTCAATCAATTTTACATAAAAAATGCCTGTTGTAAAAATGTCGTATCTCTTTTAGTTTTTGAGAAAAACAGCAGTTAATCGTTCTTTGCAGATATTTTTTTAAATGTAAAAATTTATCTTTTTTAATATTTGCTGTTGGTAAAAGTTCATAGTAAAAATAATATTAAAAATATTAAATTTTGTACAAAATGTTATTATTCATCAATAAGAATATTATGATTTTTACTATTAACTTCTATGAACAGCCAATATTAAAAACGATAAATTTTAGCATTAAAAAAAACACTGCAAAGAATGATTAACTGCTGTTTTTCTCAAAAACTAAAAAGATACGATATTTAAACAACAGGAACTTTTCATGGAGATTTATAGAAATGTTGCCAAATATGCAGTGGCCTAGGAGTTCTATTTAAAATAGTGCAACTATTAACCTCAGTGCACGTCACTGATTGATAATGTTATGAGTTTATTTATGTTTTCGATAAGTTTGAATGGCCCTTTAATAACTGTAAAATTAGAAGTCAATTGTAAATACTATTTTTGAGATATTTGCGAAAAACTAAAAAATGATTTATATGTTATCACCCCGTATCTCAGAAACAAAGCATTATACGACCTTTGTTTATATGAAATTTTTTTCACTAAATGAGGTCTAGTGTAAAATCATACTTCAAAAAAACAGACTCACCCTGTGTATTATTTTTCCATTTAATTTCACTGAAGATGGTTTTATGAAGTCGAAACGTTGTCTAACAATAAAGTTGATGATGGGTTCAAAAAGACGAAAGGTCGAATATAAAATTTTTTATAACGGTTTAATAGAGCATTAAAAGCGACAATGAAAAAGTGTACAAAAGCAAATGCAGACAACCCCTATTCCCTATTTAAAAATAAGAGGAGAGGGAAGTGGAACGGTGGGGTTTCGTTATTTCCTTAAAATATAATAAATACTGCCAAATATCGAAGTGGACTGTTTTCCTTGGCCCACATTGTAACACATAATATTGCAATATAAATTTCGCATTCCTGAACTATCACTGTATCCTCCATTTTGATTATTATTTTTCTCAACTAATGCCATTTTCAAAATTCTTGATTTCCTATCCATCTTTAATGTAAATTATTGAAAAATATAAAACTATTTCTTTGAGCTAGTCTCCGACAAGTCTACCGTGATTTGATGCTTAGGTACTAAAATATAAAATTAACAAACAGTACGAGCAAGAACAAAGCGAAATCCTTCTTATAACTACAAGTTATACTGAAACATCTAAACAATAATTCTTACTGTGTTATACAGAAAAAGGCGGTAGAAACCACTAATCTCATATTTATCGACAACACTGTAGGGTCCTCACTTGATGAGCTGTAAGGAAATATACACGTAAAGTTGTCCTCTCTTTGTGTGCATAACTAAAAAATATATACAGTCTCACTTTAACAGCTGCATATAATGGCCTCACTTGGGTGGCAATATACTTGAACAATACGGGACACATACACGTAATTTTTTTTGTGTATATTGCTCATTTTTTAATTGCTATTTACTTGTCAAGGTCACTATGAAGAGTTGAATCGATTATGTCTACGTTTTCTACCGGTCCTCACTAAGTGCGTGTATTGTCAGGACCTCACTTTGATATCTGTGCATAATTATATATATATATATGTATATATATATACAGGGTGGTCCTTAAGTAATTGTACAAAAAGAAACAGTAGATTCTACACTTTAAAATATTACGATTAAAGCCAAATTGCTTTAATAAAATGTTGATATTAAGAAAGATACAGGGTGTTAAAGTGCAAAATTTAAATTTTATTTTTCGCTATAACTTTCATGTTTGTAAACATTTATGTATAAAAATTTACAACTGGGTACTTTTAGATATGAGAAATTATAATTTGATGCACACTTTGATGTATCTTATAGAGGGCGCCACTTATGCCACATATGTGGTATAAATTTGCACTTAACTTTTTTGCTCTTTAAGTTACCTTTATTTGGGATAAAAAATATTAAAGATACATTATTTTAACAAAAAAAAGGTATACCTGTTAATAACTTTAAAACTCAACAGTTTTCGAGATAATCGCATTTTAAAAATCAGCTGCATAATTCTGATCTAAGGTAATTACTCCAGGCAACGAAGAAAAATAGACAAAAATATTAATACTTCTGAATTTTGTTATAAAATACCTTTAACTAAAGTTAATAGTTCACGAAATATTAAATAAAATAAATATATCAGCAGAATAATTAATAATAGGATTTGACAAAATAACAGAATAATAGGATTTTACATCAAACATTTTACGTTTTATGTAAAATAAAGTCATAATCAAAACATTTTGTTTACAAACCAAATTAAGAAATAGTTAAACTAAATAACATAACTTTTTATCAAAGTAAGTGTTCGATATGTTCACCATTTTCTTTAATTCATTTGTCAATATATTCCATAAAAGATCGTCTCATATTAAATAGCATCATTGGTTCTAAAGAAACTGCTGCAGTATTTATTTCTTCCCATAGTTGGTTGCGAATGTTTATGGGATTCTTATAGACACGTTGTTTTAACGCGACCCATACACCAAAATCAAGCGGATTAAATTCGGGGCTACGTGGTGGCTATAATATATAATGGATGAATATATCGATGAGATTACTTATTTATATGATTACGTTACAGCTTACGAGTAACTATAATTACATCTCGAACAAATGGACTATTATGATTTACTAAAGAACTAATGTTATGCTGAACTAAATTGCCTGTGTGTTTACTATATTTATAACAATATCTTTTATTAGGACAACAATCATGTTTTCGTAAAAATGCTGAGTCTTTCAGGTTAGATTTGTTGCAAAAGTATTATGAAACAGGACACATATGTGTTATTCAATACCTGTGCTCTAGTTTCTATTTGTCCTAATAAAAATGAGTAAAAAATTTACGTAATGAACAATAAGTATTCTTTTTGGATTTTTTATGAATTAAATAATTATATCAATATCTCACCACATTGCCAAGGAATATGACTACCACGACCAATCCAACGTTCAGAAAAGTTGTTTTTAAGTATGTTCTAACAGCCTTCTCTCTAGAATGTGGTTGTGTACCATCTTGCATAAACCACATATTTTGGGTTTTTAGCATTTTACAATAGAGAATAAGTAATACAACGCCATTATAGAAACTTAAGAAGCGATAGCAAAGGGAAATTGTAAACATGATGACGGCCAACGTCTGAGTATGGAAACGGCACCTAAAGAAGAAGATGAAATATCTTTTCTCCAATTAGACATTTAGCACATATAACAAAGCATTTTGTGATGTTACATTATCATCTTTGAGTTGTTTTAATAAGAATAAACTATGAATTATGCTTATCTACAGGTATTTAGTGCTTTACCGCACAAATATCAAATTAAGAATTATTGTGCAGCTGACTTATAAAATGCATTTATCTCGAAAACGGTTGAATTTTCGGGTTACTAAAAAGTATACCTTTTCTTTGTAAAAATAATGTATCTTTAATGTTTTTTAACACAAATAGAGCTAACTTAAAGAACAAAAAAGTTAAGCGTAAATTTATGCCACACATGTAGCATATGTGGCGCCTTCTATTAGTTACATTAAAGTAAGTATAAAATTATAATTTATCCTACTCAAAAGCATCCAACTGTAAATTTTTGTCCAAAAATATTTACAAACGTAAAAGTTATAGCGAAAAATAAAATTTTAAATTTCCACTTTAACACCCTGTATCTTTCTTAATATCAACATTTTATTAAAGCAAGTTGGCTTAAATCGTAATATTTTAAAGTGCAGAATCTACGGTTTCTGTTTGTACAATTACTTAAGGACCACCCTGTATATATATAAACTCCAGAAAAATATACACCGTGTATATTATTATACTAGCACTTTATGTAGACTCCGACCAACACGTTGGATCAAGTGGACTCCGTAATAGGATAAAACAGTGAAAAGGTTGCTTAAAAATTTAACATATTTTGATTGTTTCCAACAAAAAGTTAACAGTTAAAAGTAAAGTAAAACTTATTGTTAAAAATAATGATCATACAGTTAATTTTCTTGGTTACGTGCTGCTTATTCCAAAAAGTCATTACGTCGTCATATATTCAGCGAATTTTAAAAACCGTCAATTTCATAGCTATTCTTACACCGAAGTTCAAAGTTTAAAGGAAACAGACTATAATAAAATAATAGAATTTACAGAATTTGTAACGATAAAATGCCAAGAAAGTAACGAATTTTTGAAGAATATTATATGCTGTGACGAATCAAAATTTACAAAAAACGGAATGTTTAATAGGCACAATTCGCATTACTGGAGCGAAGTAAATCAACATTTAACAAGAGTACGTGGTTTTCAGGAGTGATTTTGTCTTTTGTGCGATCAAATAACCAGTTTGATTGCGAAAATTTTGCATTTGTAAACAAAAAAAAAATGGTCTGTAGACTAGCGCGAAGCTTCATACCAACGAATATAGACGTAGATGTCTCTATATTCGTTGTTAATACTATGTTTTTTGTTTTGTATTTTTAAAATTTAAATAACATTTTTAAAATTGAATAGTAATATTTTAAATACATTATATTATATTAAAATAGTTCAATAAATTTATTCTGTTTGCTCCTAACGCCACCTACTAACGTATTAACAAATCATAGGTACGTTGTTTACTTCTGAAAGACCTGTCAAATTCAGACGAAATATTAAATTAATAATAAAATACAAATA
Organism: Diabrotica undecimpunctata; assembly: GCF_040954645.1. NCBI lineage: Eukaryota > Metazoa > Arthropoda > Insecta > Coleoptera > Chrysomelidae > Diabrotica > Diabrotica undecimpunctata. Next base: position 68,055,804 of record NC_092807.1, on the reverse strand, counting down.
AATATCATTTTATAGAAAATTTAATTATTTTTTAAACTAAATAAGATGTTTAAAAATAATTGTATTTATATGAAATTATGTTAAAACGCGAAGTTTCATAAAAATATATTTTTACTTCTCATTTAATATCTGTATGTTGTTAGTTATTTTTCTTTAATCTTTAAATTTACTATATTATTATATATAACCAGTTACTATAAAAAAAACACCTTACCTGATCCATCTATTAAAAGACAAGGTTATGTGCGCTTTCTCTTTCTGTGTCGTAAGATCCAAACTTGTTAAATTCGTAGCATTATTGTCACACTTTTGTCGCGAGAAAGTAAAGGCCACTACTGGAAGAAGATCGTTCTTTTTAAGATGGGAAATTAATCCCGACCACAAAGTTTTTTCTTGGGCAGGGGTCAATTTTTGATTAAAATTTTTATGAGGATCCACTTTCACGGAATCTTTAGCTTTGATAAATCTGAAATACATTAAATCACTATAAATCAATTTCATATTGTAATGAGCATCAATAGAACACAATAATAATTATTTGATCAAAAGAGACCTCTACTATTTCGCCGGAAAGTAAAAATTTCACAAGTCTTACCACCAGTAAACTACTAAGCCCCTAATATGGTAGATCTTTAGGCCAGAATACAAAAGGGCTTTCAATAATAGAAAGACAGATTCTACGTACGCACTTCACCTACTAGATCATAATCATTCTGTTAATGGCCAATTTCAAATTCTTCATATTCAAAATAAAGTCTTAGAGGACGTTAATGTATAACGTAACGTAATTTTGGAAGATTTTTGACCCCTCCTCTCCCTCATGTAACGCATCGTAACATTTTTCTATACCCCTCCCTTACCACCACGTTACGTAACGCCCAAGTAACCATTTTTACCTAAAAGTAACAATTATGTTCCGAAACGTACTGGAAACTGCGTAAAATAACTATGTTATTATTTTAAATTGTATTTGCGGTAATCTATATAAATAAAAATGACTCGCCGAAATGTTTGTAGGCGCATGACTTCTCAACGACTGCACCAAATTAGATAATTCTTTTGCTGTTGTGTTTATTATTATCAGGACAAGATTTGTGCAAAAGATAATTTTTTAAAAAATTGTATAATAGATGGTGCCTTAAAAAAATAAATGTCAATATTGATAGATTTAGATAATGACAGAGCTGTATTATTTGGTATTGCGGTTATTGTCCCAATGAAATCAATTAGAATAAAATGGAATAAAGTAGAATAAATTAGAATAAAATGAAATAGAGCGGAATAAAACAGAATAAAATAAATATAATAACATAGAGTAAAATAGAATAAAATAAAAAAAAATAAAACAAAATTAAATAAAATTAAAATAAAATAAGTTAAAATGGATGGAATAAAATTGAATAAAATGAAATAAAGTAGAATAAAATATATTCAAATAGAACCAAATGGAATAAAACAGAATAAAATAGAGTAACATAAAATAAAACAAAGCTATATGAAATTAAAATAAAATAAAACTAAATACAAAAGAATAAAATATAATAAAATAAAAGAAAATAAAATAAATTAGAATAAAATTAAATAAAGAAGAATAACAGAGAAAAATAAAACAAAATTAATAGCCTCGATGTTTGGCCATTTTGCATATAGAATCCTCCGGGCTGAACCTTTCCTCTGACTATATTCAAAGCACGGCACTTGTTTAGCCCGAAATGCATACTAAGATCACTAGAGAATGTTTCTACAGTTTCTAGCATCTAATCTAAGTTGTTTCAAGAGGAAGCCATTAGTTTCAAATCATCCATATACAACACATGATTAGGCTTCGCCACTACAGTATTATGGTTTTTAATGCTAAAACCAGAGTCAGTGGAGTTCAATAGCTGTAATAGTAAGTTCATCGCTAGACAGAACCACAATGGACTCAACGAGTATCCTTGAAATACGCCGCGGTTAATTGTGATATTTTCAGTTTTGATATTGTTTTCACCAGGTATTTGGAGGTGAATTATAGTCTTCCAATCTGTCATCTGACTATATTTAGTACACGGCACTTGTGTAGTCCAAAGTGCATAAGTACTCATTTGAGAAAGTTTCTAGCATCTGATCTAGGTAGTTTCGAGTGGAAGCTATTAACATCAAATCATCCATATACAACAGATGATTAAGCTTCGCCACAACAGTATTGTTATTTTTGATGAAATTGAATCAGTACAGTTCAGTAACTGAAACAGTGGATTCATCGCTAGATAGAACCAAAGTGGACTCAAAGAGTCCCCCTGAAAAAGGCCTCGTTTAATTGGAATATATTCAGTTTCGATATTGTTTTCACCAGGTATTTGATGGTGAATTTTAGTCTTCGACTTTGTCATTATATGCTTTCAAAAGGTCACTATTTTATCATCAACTTTAAAGTCAAAGACTTTATTTTGATCTTTCGGTATTGTTCTTGGTAAGTTGAGTTAGGAATGATTGTATTTCCTGAGGATTAGAAATAACATTATTAATTAGTGTTGATAAGTACTCATGAGCATTCCAGAACTTCTTAAGCAAGAAGTTTTGAACTGCAGAAGATTTCCAGTTATGAATCTCTTTGATGATATTGGAGACTGCTTCTGTGGCGAAGAGTTCATACAGGGTAGTACGGTAGTATTGACAGTTGCGTTGTATCTTCTATCTATTCAGAATTTGTTTTAATAGCAGCTGGTGTGTAATTGTTGATTTCTCCAAAATTTCTGAATTTCTTCTTGGCTTGGATATGATTATTGGCCTTCTCAGCATGCTCAAAAAGCGCATTGTCGCATTTGCGGCTATTACTAACTTTTTACCTCTTTAGTCGTTCTAAATAAACGGAGAGATTTTGTTTTAATGTATCCAGGTACTGTTGTTTTCTGGATTATATTGCGAGTGCCTTGCAGTGCTCAGCATTTCTTCATATTTCTTCAGCTCTTCTGATGACTTTTCTACTTGTTATTCCTCGTATATATTCTGTCATTTGACCAATATCCCTACGCAATAATTCAATCTTGTTTAGAATCCGTTTTTCCCATTATGCAATTCTGTTATCTGTCCTTCAGACAGTGGTCCTTCCGTCATGTTCTGATCTTAATTTCCATTATATTAGCTGTTGCTGCATCTTAAATAGGCATGTGCAAATAATCCTGCGTATCGGCTTCTTGTAGTCAATGAAGCCAGTACAAAGGGTCCTTTTTTATAATTATATTATTGTATTATTTTGTATTATTATTATTATCCAGATTTAGCCATACGGCTCACACTCCCTCTAAGGGGAAAATTCACTTATCCCAGATATTTACGGTATCAAAAGGATTGAGCTCTGGTGGGATTGGGTGTTATGGAGCCCTAAGTGACCTGATACGCCGGAGTATCTCCCAAAAATTTTCGTACGCATCTGGACGTCGAAAGTAGCATAGTTTTCTGTATGGTCTTATAGAGATGTTCATTCAGACTCAGATTTTTTATGTTTTCTAGGAGGTACTGTCTGAGTGCTTTCTATTCTCCATTGTCTTCGTATTTGAATTTTCAGATCTCTGTACTTGGTAATCTTTGCGTTGTATTTAACATGCAGATTATTGTTGTTAGGTATCGCCACATCGATTAGTGTTGTTTGTCTAGTTAGTGTATTAACAGTACAAGATCCGGTCTATTGTGTGCCACTGTTTGGTCTGCATAGTGCGGTCCCAGTATAGCTTGAAATTGTTATTCTCAAGCATACTCTCTGGAATGTATTGATAATATGGGAGATGGTTTGTTTGGAGAATACCCAGTTTCATAGTCGTTCGTTATATTCAGTTGCAGCAAATGCCTGGCAGCCCCGGTAAGCTGTTGGATGGTTTCTTGGGCTTAACATCCATATCGGTTTTTTTCTTTTAGGACTTAGAGGGTTTTGATGATATATTTATATATTTCAGGTAATTTTTTGTTGGTATAACTTAATCCTGAATGGTGAATAAGGAACATTCTGTTTCAGGGAACATCTTTGCTGAAGTTAACCAATAGTTCGACGCTATATTGTCAACATAGTCTTGACTGACTTCATTAGGATGTCGCAGGTGTAGAGGTTAACCCATCCAGGTGAGTATTTTTTCGTCCTTAGTAAGATGGTTTATTCGCATTTCTGGTTCTCTCAGTTTGATCTATGTTATGTCATCCACTACACAAATCGCGCGATGTAGAGTAGATGTCTTCGCCTGAATCTGAAAATAGGTTATTAAATTAGTAATCTGCTTTTCTAATGGCTCTACTTATTATATCCATAAGTCCTCGTCCTAAATACCGCGTAATGTTCGTTCTATTGCACTTCGAAGATGGTGTTTTTATGAGGACTCCTTTGTGAGGTGTGTTTGGACTTCAAAGTCCAAACACACCTCACAAAGGAGTTTTCATAATTTGTAACAGCATTTTTGTTATTTTTGGTAGTGGTGGTCTGCTAAGTGGATTTGTTCCATTAAACTCTTGTACAGCTGGTGTCATTTCGATTACCAGACTATTGCGTAACTCGTTGTTGTCCTGTTGTCTATTATCAGGTTAAGTTTCTTGTATGGCAAGCTCAACTGACGTGCCTTCAACGTGAGATATTTGGTTGATGTCCTCAGTAGTTTTATGATCTTTCATCTTTAAAACAGAAACACCACTTGCCCCTCTCTTCTTCCTGTTCGTGACAGTTAGTTCATCGTGAGTAGTGTCTTCCTTATTTTCAGTTACATAGTCACGATCTTGGTCGGAATCTTCACACATATTGTTAACATCTGAATTTCATTGACTAAAGCTGGGTTGTAACGTTACTTTATCCATATTTTCTTCTTCTTTGCAAAACTATGGATTATTTTATATTCGTTACGTTCTTCTTATTCTTCTTCTTATTTCCTTTTGCCTCTCAGGCGTTGAATCGGGATTCTGGTGCTTAATGTCTGGTGCATGTCATTAATTCGTCAATACTTTTAACTTTATTTATCATTCTATTAATATGTCCGAATCAGAACATTTGCTTCTCAAATCAGTCAATCAAAATGTCCCATTTTGTTTTTCCACACATTTTTCTCAAATGTTTCATTTCGATTGCGTTGATTTTTAATTAATGTTTTTTCTTAATTGTCCAGTTTTCGCTTGCGTATGGTATTATTTTCACTATTATCATATTGTGAATTTTTCTCTTGACTTCTATTTTTACACCTTTGTGTTCTAGTATTGTTGTATTAATTGTGTAGAATAATCGTGTACATATTGAACTGAGTTTATTAGTCTAATTTATTAACTTTATTTATTATAAAAATATTTTAACACTTAGTTTATTAAAGTCTTTATTTAATTTATATATATACAATATTCTTACACTGATCACAACTACTTTAATTTGTATTATTTATTTACAATATTTATTTCCGCGTTACAATTAGAAACTCGACTCGAATATATTTTCAGACTGCCTCACACAATGAAAGTTCCGCTATATATATCAAACAGCCGTTAGTTCTGGAATCCCTTCGAAGCAGATGGATGTTGACCTGTGCTGACCCCTGAACTGTCTAGAACGGCAAAGAAGACCGGTTTTATACCTCATTTTTTTTTATCTCGAAGTTTCTTTGATCTTCGGTCGCCAACGAATTTATTCCACCCTTTTCCGGAGAGTTCCAATCGCATGTATAAGAGGGGACCCGTTTGGGTATTACCTGCTAAAAAATACTTGTTAGAAAAAGATGTTTACCGTTAAATATGAATCATAATTTATCGTAACATTGCCTCTCTCTTAAAAGATGGTTCCTCCTGAAACCTTGTCGGGACTGGAACTGAAACGGTATGCTGGTATCGGTAACTGGACCCTCTTTTACAACTTCCAGTTGTATAAAAATGACAAGGGACGGTTTTCTCTCTGCACCAGTAACTATGCGGATTGCAACAGACTAACACCTGGACTTCGGTGTCTTTAAGGATCTCCTCCACCATACTTATTCGGCAGATGGCATCGTTGATCTTCTCCACAATGAGGTATGGACCTTCCCAAAACTGCTGCAATTTGGGAGGATAGCTTTTCCCTTTTTGGGATTATAGAGCCAGACTTTGTCGTTCTTCTTAAAGCACCCCTTTTCGGCTTGCGTATCGTGCCGTTTCTTCATTCGGTCGCTAACGATCTGAAGATGGGAACGGACCAAAGCTATTCTTTCAAACGGGCTTCCAACATTATATTGTCTCATAGGAGCTCTCCTTTTTCGGTGAGGCCCCAGTCCTTTACGTCGTCGGAACTTTTCATTCAATAAAACCATTCCCGAATTCGCTTAATGGTTTTCTTCACACCGAAATGCCCTCCTGATGGACTGTCGTGTAACTGACGAAGTACTTCGGCTATTCTGCTCTTTGGGATCACTTGTCTTCTCTTCTCTGAACCGTCATCATTTTCCAGTACTCGTTTGAGCAAGCTATCTTCCATGATAAATGAGTCCCACTGGGCCCAATACGTCTTAACTACTGAGCATAGGTTTGATATTTCTTGCCAAGGTGGTCGACGGTTTTCCTCTTCCCATTTTCGAATTTTTTGTATAACTGGATCTCTCTCTTGTTCTTCCCTTATCTTAGTAGGCGTCCAATCGTCGTTAACCATCGTTGTTCTTAGCACTGCTGCTTCCTCGGATTCCGTTTTGTTGCAGTGGGAACACTCTGCTGGACATGGCCTTCTGGAAAGAGAATCAGCGTTTCTGTGGCTAACTCCGGCCGGTGCTCAATCTTGAAATCGTATTCTTGGAGTCGTTCGATCCATCTGGTTATCTGAACCCCTGGATTCTTAAACTGCATCAACCACTTAAGGGCGGCATAGTCGGTTCGGATTAAAAACTTCCTTCCATAAAGGTATTGATAGAAGTGCTCTACTGATTTCACTACTGCTAGAAGTTCTCTTCACGTGACACAATAATTCCGCTCAGGTTTTGAAAGAACTTTACTAAAATATTTAAGGACTCGTTCCTGTTCTCCTTGAATCTGAGATAGCGCTCCTCCTATTCCCACATTACTTGCATCTGTATCTAAGATGAACTCTCCTTCTGGCAGTGGATATCCTAAAATTGGTGGTGTGATTAAATGCTTTTTTAAGGTCTCAAAGGCATTTTGGCAGTGTGTATCCAAGCGATACTCTCTTGCTTCCTCTGTAAGTCACGTTAATGGCTTAGCGATATCTGCAAACTTCTTAATAAACCTCCAGTATTAAGTACATAGTACAAGAAAACTTCTCTCTTGATGTTTGTCCGTTGGTTCTGGCCATTCCTTAATGGAATCTATTTTTGCCTTATCCACGGCCACTCCTTCTTTACTGACTATATAACCCAGATAATTGACTTTACCTTGAAATAGCTGGCACTTCTTGGGGTTTTAAGTCGATTAAAAACGTTTTCTAAATTCTTCAAATGTCTCCCCCAAGACGATTATGTCATCTAAATAAACCAGGCATGGTTTCCAAGATAACCACTCAACACATTTTCCATAAGCCTCTCAAATGTCGCAGGAGCATTACAGAGTCCAAATGGCATAAGGTTGAATTGCCACAATCCATATCCTGTGGTGAAGGCTGTCTTCTCTTTATCTACTGGGTCCATTTCTACCTGCCAGTATCCAGATTTCAAATCCAAAGTAGAAAACAATTTACTTCCAGCCAATGTGTCCAATGTGTCGTCGATCCGAGGCAGAGGATAACTATCTTTCTTGGTAACGTTGTTCAGCAAACGTTAATCCACACAGAACCTCGTCGTTCAGTCTTTCTTCTTAACCAGGACCATCGGAGAGACCCATGGACTCGTAGAAGGTTCTATCACCCCGTCTTTCTTCATTTCCTGAACAATCGGTTCAGCTTCCTCTTTTTTCGCCTGTGGTAATCGTCGAGCAGTTTGACGAATTGGCTTAGCATTACCAGTATCAATTTTATGCTTAAGAACGGTTGATCTTGCCGTCTTTCCTCCTTTCGGTACGAAAATATCACGATATTGCCGAAGACATTCCCTTAATTTTCTTTTCTCCATTTGCATATACACTATCTTCACGACATTTCAAAGAAGCTATTAGTATGAGAGGGTCTTTGAAAAAGTTCCGGGTCGAAGCTGTCCCTCTAAGGCCGAGTCGTTCTAGTTTTCCTGATTTTATGGTCTTCGTTTTCTTGTATGTCATACTTTTCATCATATTAAAGAGCTGGTCAAGTTTATCTTCGTCTCCTTCCTATTTTACAGTCCTAACTTTACTGTACCCTTCAGAGGCCTGCGTAGCTGACTCGTATTCGAGGATGGCGGATAAGACATCAACCAGCGTCTTGTGACGAGCTAATCGCAGTGTTCTCTGCATTTCGTGATCACGAAGACCATCAATAAACGTTTGAACGGAAAACTTTTCCATCATGTCTTCGGGAGCTGTTGGATAAGCATATCGTACTAATCTGACAATATCTACCTCATATTCTTGAAGAGCCCTATCTCTCTTTTGTCTTCGATTTTTAAGATGCGACTGATATACATGCTCCAAATGTTCGTGGCTATATCATCCGTCTCCTCTACGCCTAATGTCTGAAGCACATCTAAGTCATCTCCTCGAAGAGCGATAGTCAGGTTTACAGTATTTTCTTTTTCAGACCATCCGTTCGCTCTTGCAGCTGATTCGAACTGTTTCATATAGTTGTTCCATGACGATTTTCCGTCGAAAGTTGGGACTTTAACATGAACAGAACCTCCACTTCCTTCAAATTTCGGCCGTGTTTCCAACTTACATTTCGTTTCGTATTCTTTTGTTCCTACTGTAATTGGATTGTTTCCTCTCTCTGCTATCCCTGTTTCCTCCATCTTCCTTTCCATCTCTTTCATCTTCGAAGGCCAACTTATCGGCAGCAACTTCGTTTTTTAACGAAGATATTCTATCGTCGAGGGCAGACATCTCAGAAGGGACTTTAGAGATTTCCAAAGAGATGTTAGCAGAAACTTTCCTTACTTAACTTTCCAGAGAAGAAATCTCGTTAGAAACTTTGTCTTCTAATGATGCGATATCACCAGAAACTTTGGCTACATCAGAAGAAACTTTCGAAATATCGTCAGAAACTTTGTTCTCTAATGATGCGATGTCACCAGAAACTTTCGAAATCGACGAGATGACAGCAACATGTTTGCCTTCAAATATACAAGTTTTCGGGTCTAAACCCTCTTTCTCCAAAGCGTTCTTTAGTCGTTGGACTAACTCAGCCTTTTTCCGGTAGAAGCTAATTCTCTATCCTCGAGATGTCTTCTTAAATTCGTAACTGTGAGCTCATAAATCGTAGTCATTTTCATAATTTATTTTATATTTCACTTTTGACACCAATGAATTGAGTTTATTAGTCTAATTTATTAACTTTATTTATTATAAAAATATTGTAACACTTAGTCTATTAAAGTCTTGATTTAATTTATATAATATTCTTACACTTATCACAACTACTTTAATTTATATTATTTATTAACAATATTTATTTCCGCGTTACAATTAGAAACTCGACTCGATTATATTTTCAGACTGCCTCACATAATGAAAGTTCCGCTATATATATATATATATATATATATATATATATATATATATATATATATATATATATATATATATATATATATATATATATATGATGATGATGAGTTGAATAACTCGAAACACGTGTAGAGCAATGGTGGAGTTCCTATTGAAATGAAATGCAATCTTTTACTTTCACATATATATATATATATATATATATATATATATATATATATATATATATATATATATATATATATATATATATATATATATATATATATATATATATATATCTATATACACTCATGAACAAAAATATCGAATATTTTGGAATTTTCTAATTTTAGTTTTTTCAAAATAAATTCTGATCAATCAAGCCGTTTATTGTAAAATAGAGTTTATTTTAACTATGTTTAATGAACAATTTTAAGTTTTTATGCGGAGAAAATTGCAAAAAAAAATAAATTTTTAATATTAGGTAAATAAGGTTATTTTACTCTAAACTTAGATGATAATTTAAATTGCTTAAACAAGTCGTTTCAACTGAAAGAAGTGCATGATCAGTAACGAGTATTCCCCCCTCTAGCTCTTATTACTGCTTGCATCTTTCTCAGAATGCTTGCAAGTAAATTTTGGACATATCCTTGTGAAATTACATTCCATTCATCCTGTGCAGCAAGCCGAAGCTGCTCTATCGTATTTGGAACGGGATTTCTTTGTCGTATGCTGCGTTTTAGATGATCCCACATGTGCTCTATTGGATTTAAATCTGGGCTAAACGGTGGCCAATCCAATCTTCGAATTTGAAACTCATCAAGATAATTACTCACTATGGCAGCAGCATGTGGTCGAGCATTATCATGCATTAACGTGAATCTTTCATATTCAATGTAACCAACACATGATAAAACATGATCTTACAGGATGTTTTAAACGTAAGAATCACCAGTCATCCATCCAATCACTTTCACAAGTGCGGTACGTACCTCTCAACTAATACCTTCCCAAAGAATTATGCCATCAACTCCAAAACTAACAGTCTGGGCGAAACTGCAGCTGGCGAATCGTTCTCGAACTCTTCTGTAGAGGTAGATTTAACCATCTGACTTCCATAATAGAATTCTGGTCTCATCAGTGAAAAGAACGTTTTTCCATTTGTCGATATTACACTAAATATGTGTTCTTGCAAATTCCAAACGACGAGCTTTATGATTTTGGAGGAGACGTGGAACTGTGGCGGAGCGTCTGGGCTTTAAGTTTGCTTCTTTTGATGTTCGTCTAACTGTTTCTGAACTCACATTAACTTGTCTAACATTTAATAGCTCATTTCTGAGGTGCATCGATGTCAATGAACGATTTCGTGTAGAATTAAGAACCAAAAAACGGTCATCAATTGCGGTTGTGCACCTTGGGCGTCCTTGACCAGGCCTTCGTACAAAATTTCCTGTTTCGCGGTACCTGTTTAGAGTATTCGAAACTATAGATTCAGTTCTGCTGAGACGTCGTGCGATACATTTTTGTGCATATCCTTCCTCGTACACAATTACAATATGTGCTACTTGGGCTTCATCGCAGTGTCGAATTGATGGGATACTTGTTTTAAACTTAGTTAAATTAAGACAATATCTAATTACGTGAAGAAGGTTTTTTAGATGAAATGTACGAATGACACTAACCACTGAATAAACGTCAAAATAAACATCAAAATATCTCAAACCAGTTGAGTACATCAGCCTACTATATGAGTATTATCAGTAATCTAAAATTATTTTGAAATAATAGTGACTACAAAAAAAAATGGAAAATTCCAAATTCGATATTTTTGTCAATGAGTGTATATATATATATATATATATATATATATATATATATATATATATATATATATATATATATATATATATTGTCGTCTCAACGGAATTAGTACCTCTAAAATTGTACTAACTCGCTGTACGCTCTGCACTAGGATATTCGTGTATAGCGTACGAAATACCCTAGCGCACTTATCCAATGTCGAGCTGGACGAAGGTTTAATTATTACTAAGTCTTGAAAAAGACTTAGTATAATTTTCTTACATGAAAAATAGATATAGTTGTTGAAATAAAACACAGTTTTAGTTGAAAATACAAAGACAACCTCAGAGTCTTGGGATGATGAAGTCAGGGCAGAGCCCCGGTGATCGGCTCCCTAGAGTTTAGGGCTCTAGGAGAGACCGAGGTAAAATCTGGACTGTCTTTGGCTTGGAATTCAACTAATATTTATACATAATATTTTACAAGATTCCAAGCCAAAAGACGAATGAAAAAATTGGAAATTGGTAGGAAGGCGGGGCGATGCGCGCCAAAAATGCTCATTGGTCAGTTCTGACCGAGCACTTGGCGACAATATATATATATATATATATATATATATATATATATATATATATATATATATATATATACAGTATACTCCCTTTATAACGAACACGGTTATTACGAGGTTTCGCATATAACGAGGTACATTAGATGTCCCGTGAAATTTCTATTGAACTATAACCCTTTATAGCGAGGTAAATTTGCTTATAACGAGAGAAAATAAGATTGAAAAACGTGTTTTTTACGTTTTGGCCCGGCCGTAGCTATAAATAAATACCCTTTTTAACTGCGGGCCGCCCGCAATAAACTTCTTACAATTTATGATTCTTAGTCGGAAATGTAAAATTTATGATTCACAAGTGTCATTGTATTGGGTTGACCATTCACACCTAATAATATGGGTCCTAATAGACAAGATGTGGACTGTTTTAAATGTTGTCAGAAACTTTATCCAAGGACAAAACGCAAATGAAGAAGCATAAAACTGTTTCACATCTTTAAAGCAGTCAAAAATGACAAAATAACTTTATACGCTTTATACATATTTACAGAATACAGATTTTTTGTTTTAACGTATATCATTGACAGTAAAAGTAAACAACTCTTTTTTGTTTTAATGCATTTCATTGTCAATAAAAGTAAACAACTTTGTTTTAAAAACGCCATTCAAACAATATTTATTAGCATCTTATATTGCTCCGAATGGCTTCACTATAGAAAGTTAATGTTTTAGAAAACTACATATTCATATGTATGCACAATATTATTGTTGTTGGATATATCGAGATCCGCTTATAACGAGGTAATTAGTCTGCCATTTCAGTTCTCGTTATAGAGGGAGTCTACTGTATATATATATATATATATATATATATATATATATATATATATATATATATATATATATATATATAAATATATAACTGTTTTGGATATGTTGGAGTCAATAAAAAGGCTATTGGTTAACTATTTTTTTAATCTCGAGCTTTCAATTGTGTTAAAATAGCTATTTTAACTTATTTATAAATTCAATTATTTTTGTATTAAAAAATGTTTTCAAAATTATAAAAAATTTTCAGAGAAGCATTCGTTAGATTAAGACATTTTTGTATTAATTATTTTTAAGATGTATTAGCAGCAATTTTTACTTACTAAACTAATTTTTATTTGGTAAGTTAACAAAAATTGTTTTTTCTTTCTAGTTCAACCTTGTAAGATATTTTGTCTTTTTTAGCTCTTGATAATAATTGTAAACACAATTGAAAGCTCGAGATTAAAAAAATAGTTAACCAATAACCCTTTTATTGACTCCAACCCATCCAAAACAGTTATATATTTGTTCCAAACGAGTCACAAGTACTTCTTTTTTCTTATATACATATATATATATATATATATATATATATATATATATATATATATATATATATATATATATATATATATATATATATCAAACAGCCGTTAGTTCTGGAATCCCTTCGAAGCAGATGGATGTTGACCTGTGCTGACCCCTGAACTGTCTAGAACGGCAAAGAAGACCGGTTTTATACCTCATTTTGTTTATCTCGAAGTTTCTTTGATCTTCGGTCGCCAACGAATTTATTCCACCCTTTTCTTCCAAGAGAGTTCCAATTCATCATTTTGGTTTTATTTATATTCACCTCCATTTTCATTTTTAGTATTTTTTCACTCCACGAATTCACCAGCCTTTTTATTTTATTTTTATAGTTCACTACCAGTACAATATCATCTGCGTATAGTAAACTCTGTAATTTTACTGGTCGCAAGTTCCTGGATCCAATTATTTTATTCAGGCTTTCTTCTTTAGCTTTGAGGTTCTTTATAATTCTGTCCATTATTATGACGAACAACAATGGACTAAAACTATCTCCCAGTTTTATTCCTTTGTTTATTTTAAATTCATTGGTCTTTCGCCTTTCACTTGTACTTTTCCTCTGACTATCTTGTATGCACCTTCTATGATTCTGATTAATGTTAATGTTCGAATAAATCCATTCGAACATGTAAAACTATTTATCAATATTTTTAATTTAGTATTTAACTCCACTTTTGACAAAAATGCACCCACTCTAAAAAAAATCATTCAGTCAACCATTTGTCAAACATTTGTCAACAGTTTTTAGTATTATAGTTTTTTGTGCGCTTAAAACTCTTCCAAAAAAGACTCCCCGAAAAATCAGGAACCCCGCCTACCCGCATAGCTAATTATGTCCAGCACGGTGCAACATTTCTGTTTGCAGAAAGAAGCCGAAAAAAACTCATCAAGGATTTACTTCTGACACATTTATACAGTGCTCTCCGAATCTGTAAAAGGTTTGTCCAGCTTATGGTATAAAAGCAATCAATAATAAAGTACATTACATGATTTTATCATATGACAATATCATATGAGATTTGTTATGATTCCTCGTTTCTATGATGTTTTAAAAAATCGTGTTTACACTGCATGATAAGTTATGACTTATGATATGAATGACAATGAGTGAGGTTTTATTGATTTTTCTTTTTGTTTGCGGTCATAGAGATATTAGACACAGTATAGGTATCAACTATTAGATTTTTAAACTATTAAAATGGAAAATAAATCTTTGATTGCATTGGCTTCCCAACTTTTAATAATAATACGCCGGTAACAACTGCGTACAGCGTACAGTAGTAAGAAGAAAAAGATCAGACGCCTTTGGGCTTGCAGGTGGCTCTTACGAAGAAATTGTGGACAGGGTATATTAAATTTAGTATTGATATTATACCAAATTAAAAATAATAATAAAGAAAGTAAACTAAAATTATGACTAAGAAGACTATAAAACACTAAACTAAGAATAAAATAAACTAAATAAATAATAAAAGAAAAATACGACACAATATACAACAACATTGTATATGCAACAATATGCAACAAACAAAAAATAAATAAATAAATAATGTCTCTCGGTAAGGGAATGTTGCTGAATTGACATAAGAATAAGGCGCGATATTTAAATATGTTGGTGTTACCCGTATTAACCATATGATTTTATCATTCGGAATAGGTACCGTCCTATTCTCCTGTGACAAGGTATGACGAGCCGCCTCATGACAAATCACACAGTATAATCATGTAAATTTCACTTATGACCAAATCATATGACAAATCACGTAGTACATGATAAATCATGTAGTGTACAGTCGACTTTAGTTTTAAAAGTTTTTGCATTGGTAGCCTTAGACCCACGTGATTGGTACATCTTTACATTCACAATATTCGTGATAATGACTTGGATAGACAATAGTGTACATACACTTTTGAAAGACTTGTTAACTAGTAAGTAGTATTTAGTAGTAGGAATTTTGTTTAGTTCTTTATGTATTTGTACTGATTTTATTTATGCTATTTGTTTTTCTCTCTGTTTCTCTTTAATAAATAGTTTTATACCTTTGGATAGCTTTTTGAACCATTAGTGTTTAAGACATTTTGATATTACAGGTAAGAGCTCTCATATTTTGTAACCAGCGATCTATGTTATACTCTCTATCTCATTTTAGGACATTCTTCATGTTTGCCCTATTGTGTAGATACTAATTTTATCTACATAAAGTGGTCTTGAGTCTCTTCTCTATCTGTAATCTCTTTCTTAGCACTTTGGTTCAAAACCCCACAAAAATATCTTATATTTTTCTCCCCCTTTAATGTTTTCATTTTTTTTTAGTATCTTTAAAATCATTTGATAATTTAGGTATTATTGTGTATATATATATAAATTCTCATTACGTGTCAAAGATGGAGTTAACACAAAGTTTAAAAAATAGGCACTTGGCAAAAACTAAATTGACAAAATTAAATAATCATCTCGATATAAATTTGGCTAATCTCACTATTCACTCCACTAAAGATCGTATTTTGCATTTAAAAAAGGCGTATGATTCTTATTGCCAAGCCCAAGATGAAATAGAATCCTCTGAAGCTGATGAAGAAACAAACATCTTCGATAATATTTATTTAAATATGCCCTTAAGGAGAATTTGCTTAAATTTAGTTTAACAGAAAGTAGCAGTTCTTCTAGTTCTTTTTCTCAAAATAGTCCCTCTAGTTTACCCACGCAAATAAGTATAAAACTTCCACAGATCCAATTGGAATGTTTTTCTGGCGATTTTAATAAATTTCAAACCTTTCATCAAATATTTACTAAAACAATAGATGCAGATACATCACTTACTAGTATAGAAAAGTTTATTTATTTGCGTTCTCTGTTAAAAGGCCCCTTCCAGCTAATACAGAACCTCACACTTATAGAGTCTAATTACAACATTGCACTTTCCACGTTAGTTAATAGGTATTCCAATAATCGTATTGTTATCAAACAGTTATTCGCAAAGATTATTGATACAAAAGGGTTACCTAATAATGCAACCTTTACCCAGCTCACAGAATTTCACACAACCGTCTCCAATGCATATAAATCTCTTCTTTTCCATCATCACAGATAAGTCTAAACCATCCGGTAAACAAAGATGTACGATTTTCATGTCATACCCATACTGATGCTAAACAAAATATGGCATCGTCTCGTTCTAGTTCCTTTAATAAGTCATGTGCATACTGTAAAAACAAGTCTCATTCTATTTATGTGTGTAAAGATTTTAAGTCCCAAAATGTTGCCTCTAGACGTGAATTTGTCAAGCAACACTCGTTATGTTTTAATTGTTTAGGCAATAAACATTTCATTAAAGAATGTCCTAGTAGTAAAACGTGTTTTCACTGTAACCAACGTCATAATTCTCTGCTACATATGGAGATCAGGACGTCACACTCCTCTGCTCACTCTCAACCGTCAAGGTCTCTCAATGGTAACTATAGTTCTGTTCCTCAGAATTCTAATACTCAAAGTTCTGTAGACAACCAACCAACCAACCAACTTCAGGTGGATGTGACTCTTTAGAAGAATTAGAACTCTTGTTCTCTCAACTTAAAATATTGTTAGGTAAGCACGGTTTTAATCTCCACAAAGTTTCCTCGAATAACGAAGAGTTTTTGAGAAGACATGGCCTCAAAAGTTCGACGCCCTTAACCCATAACTTAGGTGATTCTTCTTCGAAAATCCTCGGAGTTAAATGGACTCAAAAATCAGATACATTTTCATTTTCATCATTAAATTTTGATTTAGGCCAGTCAATCACTAAGAGAAAGGTGCATAGTATTCTGATGTCTACTTTCTGTCCAATGAATTTAGCCGGTTATATCACTGTCTCTTCCAAAAATTCTCTTACAATGTTTATGGCAGGCTAAACTTAGTTGGGATGAACCGATCTTCGATCCAGAATGGTTAAATGATTTGAAAATTTTACTTGATGGTTTTCAATCGTTTCCCCTTTTGAAATTCCCCAGATGTTTAGTATTAAATAAACGAATTATAGATGTTCAACTTCACACCTTCTGTGATAGGCCCCTTAAGATATTTGCAACATGTACTTATCTGCGCGTAGTGTACGAGGATTACTCAGTCTCCTCTTTGGTATCTTCCAAATCTCAAATAGCTTCTGCCAAACAAAATCTTACGATACTTCGCTTAGACTTGATCGGAGTTATTTTAACTCAATCATTTCGAATGTATTGGGGAGGAATTGGCCGATCGCACAAATTTCATATTTATAGCGACTCATTAGTAGCTCTTAGTTGGATTTTAAATAAAAAGCTTTCGTTGAATCCCTATGTTCATAATCGTGTGCAGAAGATTATTGCCCTAAGTAAGGATTACTCTTTTTATTACAATCCGTCTCAACTAAACGTAGCAGATATTCCGACTCGTCCCAGGGACATTACACTTAATTCCACACTCTCAATGTTATGGTTGTCAGGCCCAGAGTTTCTTATTAAGCACCCTATCGATTTTTCTCAGTTTAAGATTATTCTCATCACGCAAAACTTACCCTAGATTCGGTCAACACAAGTTGCGTTAACCACGGCCTCCCGTGAAATACAAGTGAATGAAACATTAGAATTCATTTTCTTTAAGTTTTAGACTTTCTTGCATGCAAAGAGTATTGGCCTATGTTTCTAGATTTATCAAAAATCTGAAGAATAAAGGTTCTAATCTCCCATTGCTCTCATCTTCCCTACAGAATGAAGAAATTGAAGTGGCAACTCTAAGCATTGTACGATACCTTCAATTACGATCATTTCACAGGGAACTATCAGAATTAAAAAGTGGAAAACCTCGCTCGAACAGATCGCTTATTCAACTAAATGTTTTTTTTTATGATCAGAAGTATTCGACACAAGTGTGTCTGTCTTATTTCAGAATGAAATTTTGGCCTTTGTCGGGTTTAACTCAAATAAGACAAGTAATTCACAACTGAGTGGTATACCACAGGTTTAAAGCAAAACCAGCCACCCAGTTTATGTCTGATCTTCACTATAACCGTGTTTCAGGCACAAGACCCTTTCAATTTGTCTCAGTGGACTGGACATTTTACGTTGAAATCATCTCACCTCCGTAGATCTCCTTCCTATAAAGCGTATGTATCATTTTTCATTTGCACCACCACTAAGTGTTGCCATCTTGAGCTAGTAACCGGCCTCACTAGTCAGACCTATATTTTGGCACTAAAAAGATTTATAGCACGAAGGTCAGTCCCATCATGTATCTGGTCTGACAATGCGACTAATTTTTATGGGGCAAAAAACGGAGCCCCATGAACTCTATAAATTTTTTATGAATGAAGACCACACAACATCCATTAAAGACTTCGCAGCTCAGAACCAATTGTAACCATTGGTATTACTGTACATTCTGCTGTGATAATATTTCTGCTTCTCTTCTTGTTTCTGTCTTGTTTGTAATTTTTTGTATTACATTTATTAATTCTTTCATATCTACTATATAGTCTATTAAACCTTTAGCATTTCTTTCTTCTGCTATAAACGTCTAATCTTTTATTCGTTGATTTCAATATTTTGATCATTCCTTCTGAAGAATTCGACCTTTCTTATTCCATTTCTGTTTATGGTTTCCTTCCCATATTTTCTCATACACCCCACACTCTATTATGATCTTTGCCCACTCTAGCGTTTTAATCACCCATTATTATTATGGCTTCGTATTCTTCTCTAGCTTCACTTGGTTAATTTTGTAACCCTTTTTAAAATACTATAACTTCTTCTTCTGTTGTTCCTTCTACTGGGCTGCATATTTGTATTATATAAATTGTTTCCACTAATTGTAGTCCCATCGTACTTGAATTAACTGTTTTTACTTTTATTATTTTTTCTTTTATACTCTCTGTTATCATTATCCCTACTCCTTCTTTCGTTCTATTTTTCAATTTTACTCTTGAATAATATAAAGTATGTTTATTTGTTATTTGCCAGCTCTTATTTCCCTTCTTCTTTGTCAGTTATACCTAATATTTTTACTTTACTTTCCTTCATTTCCTGTGTCAGTTTTGTTTTTCTCCATTTTCCTCCATTTTTCTGTCAGCGATGTTATATTCCATGTTCCTATTCCTATTTCTGTTTATATTATTACATTGCTTGCATTTTTACTAATGATATGAGAAGACAAAGAAGATGAAAGGACGCACTCTATTTTCCTGTTATATGTTTCCAAATTGCTACTGCTACTTTCATTACTAATATCTATACTATCAAAGTTATACTTATTCATACAATAATCTTATTACTACTATTATCAAAACTGTCGCCAGCGATTCCATTATTAGTACTAATACTTTTACTGCTCCTAATGGTATTACTTTTAACTTTAGTACTATTTCCAAATGTGGCTTAGCAGTCGGTTTTAATGTCAAATAAATTATTTAATTCTACCAAAATGTCTTTTTCCTTAAAACTAGTGACACCTGTATTTATCTTTTCCTTATCCATTATCTCCTGCTGATGGTGTTATTTTTCTATCCATCCTTGTCACTGTTGATCCTTGTTTTGTGGTATAGCGCCGGTATTTCTTGAAATTTTTGACCTTTCCGTCTTGTCTTCTATTGGAGATCTCTCGCTATAGGTTCTTCCTTTACTTTTGGTAATTATTGGTTGTAACTTGTTACTTCCATGTTTTTCTCAATATGTATGTATTCTAACTCAAAGCTACTGTATTCCTCTGCGTTCATTTATAATTTATAGTATCTCAATTCTGCTTTGTACTGTTACGAAAGATTTATCCCACATAGGAAAAGTCCATTAACGAAAAAGAAGAAGTAGTTCGAGAACATTCAAGATGACATCGAAAATTCTTGAAATGTCTAGTGAAGTTTGGAACGTCAGAAAATATATATATATATATAATATATATATATATATATATATATATATATATATAGAAAATAAATTTAATCTTTGCAGATAAGTTAAATAGTAAACTCTTAAATATTGGGGAAATCTGCAAGAAAGACTCTACTCACCCTGACCGCTGTGCATTAGCTAAACATGTCCATTCCACTGGTCATCTCATGGACTATACTAACACTACAACTCTCCACCGTGAGAACAATAAATCTAAAAGAGAGTTCATTGAAATGTCTTATATTTTCCTTAACGATTTCTCCATTAATGTTAAGAGTGACATTAAGAATCTAAGCGATATATACCACTTCTTACTTAAATCAGATACCAAGAACAATACAACATCACAGATAACTAACTTGACTGATATATCCATTAACAACTAAACTACTTTAATAATTAATTTTCATTAACAAAAAAAGATAACATTCTCTTGCTTTTCTTAGATACATCTCAATAAGATATTATAATAATACATGAACAATATAATATAATTAAAAAAGAAAATCTAAAATAATATTTTCCTATACTGGGATTTAATTTCATTCGGTTTTACCAATGAACCTTAACGACATAAAGATTCAAAAGAACTACTTGAATTTGTCAGCGCATGCGTTCTGGCTAAAACAGAACCTCACATTTAAACTTTCTAACAATCAAAAAATTTAGTTATTGCCGACAATTCAAAGAATTACCTCCTTTTAAATGTAGTTACATTTGGTTTTTCGATTAACCTTGGGTAAACCTTAACGTTTTAAGTTCAAAGCTACCATACATTTCCAACGTTAAAAAAAATTTTTGCACATAGTAACAAAAAACACCATTATGTTTACTAGCAAAGTTTTTTAATATTCTAACTCTACAATTCTAAGTTACGGTAAGATCAATAATGTTTTTAATAGATAATATATGGTAGCTAATTATAATTTATTCTCTTTCAGCCCTGAAGAAGCCAAATTAATTCTCTTTGGCGAAAACGTTCGGCGAAACAATTGATACTCATTAGAGTCTTTCTTGCAGATTTCCCCAATATTTAAGAGTTTACTATATATATATATATATATATATATATATATATATATATATATATATATATATATATATATATATATATATATATATATATATATATATATATATATATAGCCAGCGGTGGGATAAAGAAATGTTTAGCAGTTGTTAATGGTAAATACAAGATCCACTGAGTTTGACAAAGAAATTGATACATCCGGACCCCCTGCATGGTTTTCAAAGATGAACGAAGATGAAGAGAAGCGTAGACAAGAAGGGAAAGCGGAAAATGAGAAGCGTTGGCAAGAAGAGGAAGAGGAAAAGGAGAGGCGTAAAAAAATAGAGGTAGAAATCATAGACGGTTTCTCCCAAATTCACGAAAATTTTCAGTTAGAGATAAGTCAAATCACTAGTAGAATAGATAGATAAATTAGAAAAAAAAACAAAACAATTTTGAAAATAAAATAGCACAACAACAAAATGACTTGAAATCTAATTTACAAATACAAATAGTTGAGTTAGAAAAAAAAATTAATACCCAAGCTTCTTTATTTAATGTTTCAGTAACTAACGTCGAATCTAAACGAACAGCTTCTACACCTTCCATAATTGAATCAGGTACAAATAGAACTAGTCAATTTTTAAAACCATCCACATTCGATGGTCAGACAGTATGGGAAACTTATCGTTTTCAATTTAAAGCTGCAGCTAGAGCAAATGGCTGGAATGAAAAAGAAATGGCAGCTTCTTTGGTGGTGTCGCTTCGAGGACAGGCAGCAACCGTTTTGCAATTCCTTCCCCAAGATACACCCAGTTATACCTTTCTCGTTGAAGCTTTAGAGACAAGATATGACCAGCAGCATCTAAATCAGGTTTTCCAAAGTCTAAAAGACTAAAAGAATAGGACATTTTCAAAAAAATTGCAGAAGCCGATCCCAAACAAGGAGAGAACATCCAAAGAATGAGGCTAGAAGGTCGTCTAGATCGACATCCAGAAGCCCATTACATAGTTCTATTAGAAATACTAGTAGAGATAGGTCTCTAAGAAATCGACCTCCCACAACTGACCACAGATACGCAAACAATAGCCAGAGAAACGAATAAAAGTCGACACTAAGGGGCGGGCGTCGGCTGTATCTAATAAAAGCCCCCAAATTCGCACTTACACTTTACATAAAAATGAACAGAATTTATTACTTAAGGGCTACGTTGAGAATCAAAAATGCACCTTTATTATTGATACCGGTGCAACCAGATCCTTTATTCGAACCGGATGTCTGAATGAGAAACTACAATCCACTAAAACAAACTTAGTTCTTGAAACAGCTTCAGGCCGCACTATTCCAATTCATGGAGAGATAACGGCAACCATACAGATTGGTAACTGTTTCAAGTTGGCTTTATATTAAATTAAAATAATACAAGATTAACTTGTGAGCACGTTTATTAAGTTCTCAAAGCTAACCTATAACCTATGTTCCCCCTAGCCCAGATGTCAAGTATCTCCGTGATCATAGAACATATAGGTGATATCTGACATGACACTATGAAGTATCATATAAGTAACAGTAACACCTTGATAGTACAACCCACCCTAGAGACCTGTTCGGGAATCTACGTGGCGGGATATCTATTATAGTATATATTAAAAAAATTCAATTGCGAAATTTGCTCACAAAATGTTAGTTCTGGTCGTTCAGCAATTAGAAAACACGAATTATTAATTTTCAACCGGGATTATGGAACAAAATGCGAAATTGAACATTTGAAACTACCAACAAAAAGTTTTTCATAAGCCATTTTATTCCTATTAAAAGAATTTAATACAATTTTCGAAAAAGTAAAATCCGAGTATGAAATTACCGTCAAAATTAAACTATACTTATTAGAAGCCATTATAAATTCTAATAAAAAATGGCTGGATAATTGCAAAGATCATAATATGCTTGTTATTGATCAGCTAATTAAAATTAAAATTTTTTATACAGCTAAGTGGATTTCTGCAAAAACAGAAACCTCCGTGACAAAAAATGTTTTCAGTAAGCCACACAGAAAAATCAGAATTTTGCCATAAAGTTTTGAGAATTTTGTTATTTTTCAAATATATCATAACTGTAAAAGATTTTTCTATTGTAGTTTTTGGGTATTCAGAAAAAATAGGACGTTTTTAAAAGTTTTTGTAAAATGCTACAAAAAATATATTTCAATATTACATGTTTATATAAAAATTGAGCAGCTCTGTATGTAAATTTCGGATATTATAATTTATTTGTGCAAACTTATGTGCTTCTGGGTAACGGAAATTACAGTTTTTAGAATTTCTTATTTTTCAAATATAACATAACCGTAAAACATATTTCTATTGTAGTTTATGGTTTTTCAGAAAAAAAATAGAACGTTTTTCGAAGAAAATTAGGGCCGTTAATGATTTTAAAATTGTATCAGGAGTCAAAACGGTTAAAGAAAATACCAAAAAATGATTTTTCATTATTTTGACCATGATGCTCATCCTATAAAAATCTGAAAAAAATCGCAGAGATAATAAGACGTTTCTACGATAATCAGAATCGAAGATATCATCAAAAAACTAAAAAACACGTTTTAATTTTTTGAGAGGTTGTGGATGGGACTAGAAGTCTAAAAATTTTTTGGTCGAATACTTTTTAAGTAGAACAGCGTGTTATTTTTATTTTTCGAATATCGCTGGAGGCATCTTTTACTATATTAACCGGCAAGACCCTTTGTATTAATATAATTTATTTGTGCACGCTTATGTGTTTATGGGTAACAGAAAATACAGTTTGGGAATCCCATATTTTTCAAATATACCACAACTGTAAAAGATTTTCCTATTGTAGTTTTTGGTTTTTCAGAAAAAAATAGAATAGAAGTTTTTGTGAAGTGCTATCAAAAAAAAAATTAAACATAAATACATATATTACTATATTACATGCTATGCTAATAATATAAAAAATTGAACAACTAACTGTATGTAAATTTGGGTTAATATAATTTATTTTGTGCGCTTATGTGTTTCTGGGTGAAATTTATTACAAACACAATTCCGAGTCCTATCCTGCACACATAAACACACTCTTATTGGAAAAAAGAAAACTGCGAAAGATATGGCAGCTCACTAGGCATTAGGGTGTCCCGAAAAATTGCTTTTTGTTTTTGTTTAATACAAGACCTCTTGAAATTGGGGTAATTGCTCGTAAATTATCAAAATATTTTAAAAAAAATTATAACAATATATCTTTAGGGTTCTACCGAACTTTAAAGTTTTGAAAAATTGTCATTTTTATGGTAATATTTCACTATGCTTAATTTCGCATCCCGAACTAAATATAAAACATTATTTAATGTAAAACCTCTTAAAATTTATGTAATTACCAATAGATTATCACATTATTTTAAAAAATAAAATAAAAATATATCTTAAGGGTTCTACCGATCTTCAAAGTTTGGAAAATTTGTCATTTTTGTTATAATATTTTTTCGGCTCCTGAACTAAAATAAATTGAGATTGTATTGTACAAATGTATAATATTGCGTTTTATTATACGTTCCGTTAAAGTTTAGAAAATTCTGTGAACTTTGGTTACGTCAGAAGAATCAATGAGGGCAACAAAAAAGTTGTGTGCTACTCAAACGACGGATTCTATATCAGCAAATTGTGATGAAGAAGAAGAAGCAGTGCCTGACTCTTTCTCAACAGAGACACCGTCGACTTACACGTTTAATAAAAATACGTTGCGGTTGCCAACAGTTGCTAAAGTCAGTGATAGATACAGTTTATCGATGCGATCTGCTGCTGCTGTTCCTTCTGCAGTTTTGGTTGACGTGGGTTTGGTTTCTACCGAAGATCTGACACTGGTTATTGATAAAAACAAAATCCACAGAGCTGTATGCAAAGCCCGAAGAGATGCTTCAAAAGATGTTGCAGGTATTGTTGCAAATAGCATTTACTTTGATGGACGAAAGGACAAGACCCCGATAAATGAGAAAATGGGGAATCCTTACCATCGCAAAGAGATTTTGGAAGAACACATCTTATTGTTATTAGAACCCAGATCAATTTATTTGGGAAATACAATGCCTAGTCGTGGCGCTGCAAATGGAATTTTAACTTCGATCACAACTTTTTTTGAGGGTCACAGTTTGAATTTAGATGATGCAATTTGCGTTGGATCTGATGGAACTACAACTAATATTGGCTGGAAGAGACCGTTACAATGGTGCGTTTGTTTGCTTCATGCCAATGAGTTACCGTTTCGTCACTTGTTCCTGACCATAGATGGTTCTACTTCGGGTCCTAGAGAATACTCCGGACCTATTGGAAAACAGTTAGTTGCTTATGAAAATAAACCCACCGTGACTTTTTGTGCTGTGAATGGTAATTTGCCTGACTTGCCAAAAAATGTGGTCAATCAATTAAGTACAGATCAAAAATATCTATATGAAATATGTCAAGCAGTATTAACCGGTTTCTGTACTCCTGAATTGGCAAACCGTCAACCTGGAAAAATGGCGCACTCCAGATGGCTTACTACTGCTAATCGTCTACTCAGACTTTATGTAAGTACGCTTAATCCATCAGAAAATTTACAATTGCTTGTTAAAGTATATGCTTCGATGTGGTTCAGAATTAAGCAAAAAGCGTCTTTTAAGGACGGAGCGAAGCATATTTTTTAACTAATTATGTACTCTCGATTTCTACCCGAAAATCTAAGATCTGTTTTGTATACCGTTATCGAAAGAAATGCCTTTTTTGCCCACCCAGAAAACTTACTTGTGAGTATGTTATTTGATGATAGAGATCACATTAGGGAGCTGGCATGGCGAAGAATAAAAAAAGCTAGAGACACTGAAAGTAGCGATAAACGCAGAATATTTAAAACACCAAAATTAACTTCTCTGCTAAAGATTACACCGATATTATTATGTGGCACGAATGTCAGGATTGCCAGGTTACAACACCGCCGGTTCTTCGGCATATTTCTACCGAGGACCTGCACATCATGGTAAAAGATAAAAGCTTGTATATTTTTGACTTTCCCTGCCACACACAATCTGTGGAAAGATGTGTTAAACTGATTACAGAGGCCTCGCAGAATGTAACTGGTGCTACTTCTAGAGATAGCTTTATCAGAATCAGGTTGGAGTCTCGGCAAGAAATGCCAAATTTTGGACACAAAAATAAGTTCAAATTTTTAAGTTTTTGTCATCAAATATAGGATCTATTTTGTTTGTTAAGTTTTTTTAAACCTTTTTCATTAATTTTAATATTAAAATATCTTTTAAATTTAATTTGTGTATTATTTGAAGTATATGATTTAGGTCTGTACAAACGTAAAATTTACAAAACTTTAAAGTCTAGTAGAGCCCTGAAGGTGACATGCTATCGTATTTATTTTACATTTTTCATAATCTCTGGAAAATTACGCAAATTTGGATATCTCTTGCGATAGTGTAGCTCAAAAAAAAAATTTTTATGCAAAGACGGGACACCCTACTAGGCATCCCTAGGAAGATAAAACAAATCTGAATAGAGCTTGCAGACTACTCAAAAGAAAACTGATCCAACATAAAGACAGTGGAATCAACAAATATTTAAAGAACCTCTCACCTGCAGATGATACAAACTATTCGCTGTGGAAACTAACAAAAAAACTTAAATACAACGAACAAATGAATATGCCAATCAGGAAACAAAATGGCACTTGGGCTAAAACTGACATAGATAAAGCATATACTTTTGCAAATCATCTATGCGAGGTATTTCAACCGCATCAGAGGGAAGTCTCAGGTGAAGAAGAACAAGCTATCCATGAAGTCATAAATGCACCATATCAAATGGCTCCACCTATTAAACCTGTTAAGAAATCTGAAATCAAAGAAATAATTGATAATCTGGAAATTAAAAAGTCACCTGGATATGACTTAATATCTAGTTTAGTACTAAAAAATCTACCCAATGAAGGCGTAAGTTTAATTACTTATATATTTAATTCAATATTAAAAACAGGTTATTTTCCACTCCAATGGAAAGTTGCTCAAATTGTTCTGATTCCAAAACCTAATAAGGATCACACGGAAGTATCTTCATACCGTCCTATTAGCTTGTTGCCTATTATATCTAAAGTATTTGAACGGCTTTTTCTGAGAAGACTGGAGCTTATTTTATATGACAGTAATGTTTTACCGAATTATCAGTTTGGGTTTAGGAAACAACATGGTACTATCGAACAAATTCATAGGGTGGTAAAGACTATCAGAAATTCGCTTGAACAAAAAAATTACTGTACTGCTGCATTTCTAGATGTCTCTCAAGCATTCGACAAAGTTTGGCATGTAGGTCTTATCTCCAAAATTAAATCTATATTTCCTCATCCCATAAGTTCACTTTTAAGATCCTACAGGACAGATCGATTCTTTCAAGTCAAAAGAGGTGGGGAAATCACTAACCTGTTTCCAATTTGTTCCGGAGTTCCACAAGGAAGCATACTAGGACCCATCCTCTACTTAATATTCACATCAGATCTCCCAACGACGACCAATACAACAATCGCTACATATGCCGATGACACAGTTATCATGGCTTCAAATTCTACAGCAGCTGAAGCAGCCCAGGTATTACAAAATCACCTACTTAAACTAGAGAGCTGGCTTAAGCTGTGGCGGGTCCAAGTTAACAGTTTAAAATCAACACAAATAACGTTTACTTTAAAAAAAGGTGTCGCGCCACCGGTTTCTATAAACAACACTCCACTTCTTCTTAAAGTGCCTATCCGTTACGTTCGTTGGCGATCATCACGGCTATCTTCACTTTGCTTATTGCAGCGCGGAACAGTTCAGTGGTAGTCGTGTTATACCACTTTCGCAAATTTTGAAGCCAGGAAATGCGTCTTCTTCCCGGTCCTCTCTTACCATTTACTTTCCCTTGGAGAATCAGCTGGAGAAGGCCGTAACGTTCTTGATTTCTCATTACATGACCTAGATATTCCAACTTTTTAGTTTTGACGGTCATGAGAATTTCACATTCTTTCCCCATTCTACGCAGGACCTCCACATTAGTAACTCTGTCAACCCAGGATATACGTAAGATGCGCCTATAACACCACATTTCGAAAGCTTCGAGCCGATTCATAGATGCAACAGTCAGTGTCCATGCTTCCATTCCGTAGAGCAGAACTGTGAATATGTAGCAGTTCAATAGACGGCATTTTGTTTTTAATGATATGTCTTGACTGTTGAAAATAGTTCTCATTCTAACGAATGCTGCTTTTGCTTTTATTATTCGCTGTTTAATTTCTGTTGAGTGGTCCCATTGGCTATTTAAATTGGTGGCTAGATATGTATATTGCTCGACTCTTTCGATATTCTGTTGGTTGATTGTAAGTTGAGCGTTTAGTATTGGTTTTTTACTAATTGTCATAAATTTGGTTTTCTTTATGTTAAGAGCTAGTCCGTATCTGTTGCTGACTTCTGTTATGCGATTTGTTAATATCTGTAAGTCATTCAGATTATCGGCAAAAACTATAGTGTCATCTGCATATCTAATGTTATTCAACCATTCACCGTTTATTAGTATTCCTTTCGCACAACCGTCTAAAGCTTCCTTAAATACCCATTCAGAATAAATATTGAACAACAATGGAGACAAAATACAGCCCTGTCGTACTCCACTACCAGTTAATAACGTCGTTAAATACTTAGGAATCCATTTGGATAGCAAACTTAATTGGGGCATCCACATCTGGAAGAAACGCCTTCAACTCAGCTTAATCTACAGGAAAATGTATTGGTACATGAGTCGAAAATCAAATCTTAGCCTGGAGAACAAACTTCTGATATATAAATGTATTTTAAAACCGGTATGGCAATATGCAGCACAAATCTGGGGTACAGCAAGTAATACCAACATACAAAAACTTCAACGTTTCCAATCGAAAGTACTGCGCCAGATCTGTAATGCCCCTTGGTATATCACGAACCACAGATTACACCACGATTTACAGCTACCAACAGTTTGCGAAGCAATATCTGCTGTAAACTCTGTATACAAGAACAGACTATCCTGCCATCCAAATCCGCTGGCCACGGATCTGCTCAACATTTCACACGTAAGAAGATTAAAACGACCAGACCCTTTGGACCTCTAGTAAATCAGGAAAAATAGAACATAGTGTCATGGTGCGGTGAAATAACAAGTTTCTATTCAGGTGTTTTCTAAATCTTTCCTTAATTTGTGTTTTTGCCTTGTAATTCTCATATGTGTGTCAGTGATGTTTACCTGTATTAAACTCTGTTTGTTAAGTGAAAGTTTAAATTAGTTGATATATCATAGATTATATTTATGTTATTGAACAAATTCCCTTCGTTGGCTCAGTGAAGATGTTCGTTCTGTTGTAATGGAAACACCAAATAATAGTAGCAGAGTTTATTGTTGAGACGTACACTATGGGTGTAGACCCGGGATTACTTTGAGTAGAGACTGATGAAGTTGATCGTTGAAGACTATATGTTCGTTGAGTGAATATTGATTGAATGCTTCTCTAGTCAAGAGATATTAGTTTTATATAAATTCTATTTGGGTCAATATTTTTCGCGTACCTAGCGTGATATGTGTATTTAATTTATGTAAATTGTTTAACTTTGTCAGTACTTTTGACTGATGTCCAAATTATTATTTATAATTGACCAAATGTGTATGTAACCTAATTAACTACGTGTGTGTATTTAATAACAAATAGATTCATTCGGTCTACTGGGTGATAAAATTATACTGTCCAATTTCGGATATGAATTCTGAAGATTTGATATTGGACATACTGCGGAATCGGGCAATCTGGCCCAAGTGTCAATACTCAAAGTTTACATATAAGTATTACATAACATAGTAAAATTCAAACATGATAAATTATAAATAGTTTAAGAATAATCAATAATCTTCCAACCGTACCCTAGCTATCAATGTCCGACTCTATCTCTAGATTAAAATTAGGGCAATTGGTTGAAAATGTGGAAAGTGGGATGTCAACTTGGGAAGTCGACCGTACATTGTTGTGCCGATTACTAACTAATACAGGTACTTCCTGTTCGTTAGTCTGAGTTTGTGGATTCCCTGAACGACATAGTCGTGCAACAGGACGGTACTTCCATAACGTGAGTATCCCAATTATTACCATTATAGTAATGATCCCGGTGGCCACAAAATAATGCCAATTAGATTCGTGAATCGATCGCCACTGCGTATGCGTCATTTCTTGTTCCAGACTCTCCTCCTCAAGTAACACATGACGTAGCTCTCCTCCTGGTATGTCAAGGTAGGTGTTTGGAGGCGTGTTAAACTTGCGGGGTGTCCTCGCCACCAGTTGGGCCACGGGAGTGATTGGCGACTTCAGGTAACTCGTCACTGCTCTGTCCACCCCACTGCTAGTGGGGAGTAATGTAATATTTTTCGTTTGGGCGATACATTTGGGTGAAAGCTTCAGGAATGTGACTCGTTCCAGTACTCTTTCGCTCCGATTTCCATCGCAAATAATGGATATGTGTATCGTGACTGGCGTGATAACTAGCCAGAGGTTGGGAGTACCCATCTTACTCCATTGAGCTGTCTGTATTGTCCTGGCTACCACTGGACATGTGCTATTCTTAGATCGCTCATAAATTTCTTCTAGTATGCAGTTTGGTTGGGTATCCATGTTTCTTATAGCCGTTGGTGAGCACGCTATCTGCGCCTTTGTCAACAGTAAGCACCTTTCTCTATCTTCCGTGGTCAATTCGAAGTAGTGCAGTGTGTTATAATCTACGACCAGTAGATTCCTTGGGGCGACAAATGTGCGCAACACCGACCCCTCAACGTTAAGTGGTATGGCCGTGACTTTGAGCATGCTGTACTTATTTTTCCCTGTCACTATGAAGTAGCCGATGACTGTTATATATCTGTCGTCATGACTGACTTCTGTTTCTATAATGGGTTGTCGTCGTATTTCGACCCCTTGAGGCAGTATCTGCCCTGCTTTCCCTATTAATTTGGTTATTTCACCCGGTTTCACTATATCAATAAAGTGTCCGTGGTTATAGTGAAGGTTTAATATTCCTTCGTAAAATTGAGTATATTCGTTTATGAAGTCCATAACTTGTAATGCTATCGTTTGTATTCGTAACGTGCTATATTCGGTTTCTAGTTTTTGTGCTTTGTCTTCTACTTCGTTAAGTCCTTTAGATATTTCTTGTAGACCTGTGATTAGTGCTTTGTTAAACTTGTTCATTTGCTCGTTTATCCTGTTCTCTGTGTGATTGATTGATGTTATTGTTTCTAACATTATCTTCGCCTGGTGCTGTGATTCCTTTATTAGCTCCTTTTGGTTATTATCTAATGCTTCAATGTTACTGTAGGCTTCGTCATTGACTCCAAATACTGAGGTTAATATTGTTCCTAATATTCCTCTTCTTTCCCTTCCTTTTATTTCTACTGTCAGCCCCTCGCTTACTGACTCCGCCTTTCTTTGTCCTTCCTCCAATTTCTCTATTATATCCTTACAATTCACGATTTTTATCTCATGACACAGTTCTCGTACGCCTTGTATCATATTTCCTATTAGTTGGTGCTCTGTTCGAATTCTTCCTTTTTCGAGTAACACCTTTATTCGAAATGTTCCCCGGTCTATGACGACCTCTCCAAGGTCTTCTGTGAAAAATCCTGGTACCGGATTATATATTTTATACGGTTCTGCCTTTATGGGTTTTAACATCGTTAAAAACATTATAGCTACTAGTATTTTCTTCCATCTTAGTGCTGCTGCCTTTTTCGGCTTTTCCTGTTTCTCTTCTTCCAGTCGTATTAGCTTATGTATGGGTCTTTTAGTCAGTTTCCCGTTTGCCTTTCTCACTGTTACTACTCTGGTTAATCCCTCCGCTCCAGGGTGTGTTTCTGTTACCCTCGCTAATGGCCATCTGCCTGGAGGTGTATCCTCTTCTTTAATTATAACTATTTCTTCTTCTTTTATGTTAGGGTGCGCCTTATGCCATCTATTTCTCTGTTGTAATTGGTGCAGGTATTCCTGTTTCCAAATTTTCCAGAAGTCTCTTTTTATTTTCTCCACTAATCTCCACCTCGTCGGCATCTTCAAATAAGTCGTAAGCTCTTCTTCCCGATTTGGTGATATAATTTCTCTCCCTATAAGGAAGTGAGCTGGTGTCAGGGCTATTTTCCCTTCAGGGTCTTCTGATGACCCACATAATGGTCTCGAGTTCATACATGCTTCTATTTGTGCCAGCACCGTACTCAATTCTTCATATGTTAGAACTGTTTCCCCGATGATTCTTTTCAAGTGATATTTCATTATTCGCACTGCGCTCTCCCATAATCCTCCGAAATGTGGTGCATATGCAGGTATGACATGCCACTGGGTACCTAGTGCCAGTAATCCTTGTTTTATCTCGTCATCTATTTTTTGATTTTCTTTTTTCAACAAATTTGCTGTTCCTACGAATGTGGTTCCGTTATCGCTGTATACGTTGTTGCACTGTCCTCTGCGTGCCGTAAATCTCTTGAACGCTGCGATGAAAGCATCCGTAGACATATCGCTTACTACCTCAAGGTGTACTGCCTTCGTTGACAGACACACAAATACTGAGATGTAGCCCTTATAGCTCCTCTGTCCTCTGCCTCTCGTGGTACTTATTTTTATTGGCCCGGCATAATCTATCCCTGTGTTAGTAAAGGGATGACTCGGGTTCACTCTGTCTTTCGGTAGATCTCCCATTAATTGTTGTGCTGCTTGGCTTTTATACCTCCTGCACCTTAAACATTTTGCTAGATGATCTTTCACGGTTCTTCTGCCGTTGATTATCCAGTATTTCCTTTTTATGTACTGTAGTGTTTGTTGTAATCCGCTATGTAGATTTCTTGCGTGACTATCTGTTATAAGTAACTTTGTTAATGCACTATCCTTTGGCAAAATTATCGGATGTTTTTCTCCGTACTTTAGATTCGTGTGTCTCAGTCTTCCGGTGACTCTTAGAATTCCTTGTCTATCCAGGAATGGTACCAATGACGCTAATTTATTTTTCTTGTCTAATTGCTGTTTCTTCTCCAGCTTATTTATTTCTTGTTTGAAGTAGGCGTGCTGTGTGTGCTTTATCACCTTTAATAGCGTTTCCTCTAATTCTTGGACTGTAATGTCTTTTTTCTGCATTTGTCTGCAAATCGCAATCACCCTTTTACCTGGGTGCTCGCCACTGGGCAGCTTCCCACTATGTTATTGTACATATATTATACATATTGCTTATTGTTTATAATGAGACAGATTGCAATAAACATTGGATGTTAAAAAAAAAATGTGTTTCTGGGTAACAAATATTATAGTTTTGAGAATTTCTTATTTTTCAAATATATCATTATATACTGTAAAAGATTTTTCTATTGTAGTTTTTAAATTATCAGAAAAAAACGGGTGTGGCAGTCCAGTGGGACTGCCGGTAAAAGTTATACTTCTATACTATACACGCGTTCGTCGTTACAAATTTATATGGGAGTCAATCTGCACAATTATTACATATACTTCATCTAATTTACTTACCGTTCCACGTCATCCGCATCATAGCCTGTGAGGTCACATGATACTAACACGAAATATTTAGGCGGTAGGTGTGTTCTTTTTTAGAATCACTTGCCGCGTACACTGGCGTTACAGCCACTAGACATATTTTATTATATACGCGTAGCAGTAGCGCACCTAGAATTTGCCTATGATGTTACCTCCATTTTGAGTCCTTAAAATATGTTTAACCACCAAAACCCCTCCTGGGTACGCAACTGACACGTAAAAATAATATTTAAAGATTTCTATTAATGTTAACTTAAAGAAATACACAATAATATGTTTTCATTTAATTTGTATAAATGCATTATAAAGCGTTTTTATGAAGAACATTTGTTCGGAACAAACTGTAACTGTAATCGAACGAAGGTGATATTTTGGCATAAATTGGTAACACTTATTTGACACTTGCGGTGGTGACACTTTTTATTTTACATTTTACATAAAATAAAATAAATATCTATGTATTCCATTTTACATCTTTATACGACGCATACAAACGGCTCAAATTGTTTTTAACAAGATTATTTTTTAACTCTTGTTTTGTTTCTATTTATTTACATTAAATATTAATTTGTTTTGTTGTATAATCCACTTTTGCAATAATTATGTAACCTATTTGATTTAAAATGGATTCAGGATTTTTTTATACTTTGGTAACTATGTCAACTTCGATCTCTGTCAATGATAATGACGTGCAACGGTAAGTACATTAGATGGACTGTATGTAATGCTATATTTAAGAGAGAGCAGAAAGAGAAAAAGAATTAGGCATACAGGTATATGGTGCATCGTTTGCTGTATATAAACATTTGACCTGTAATAGGAGTATAGTAAGTAAATGAAGAATTAAATCAATATTTTAATGAAAATATAAATTTTTATTTTTATATATGTATAAAAGGAGTTGAATGCAAAAAAATTTTTGCATTCATGTATCATAACATGTAAAAGATATTACTATTGT
The DNA here is from genome assembly GCF_040954645.1 of Diabrotica undecimpunctata. NCBI lineage: Eukaryota > Metazoa > Arthropoda > Insecta > Coleoptera > Chrysomelidae > Diabrotica > Diabrotica undecimpunctata. The sequence continues at coordinate 68,021,030 of NC_092807.1, read as the reverse complement.
AGTTTTTGGTTTTTTGAATGAAATGAAATGAAAAAAAAATCGGTTGCCTGTAAAGTCGGTTTTACGGGCGAAGATTTTACGTGACAACGTCTTTTTCTCGGTAGAATATTTATTGATATGAATATTATTAAATTGCACAATAGGAACAAGGAATTGAATGAAAATAAGAATTGCACAAATTTTAACTATAGAAATATATTTTGTTTACTAAAACATTGTACATGTAAACTTAAACTTAACTAATTTCTATTTGAGTGATTTTGTTGAGGATAGGACGATGATAGGAGAAATATGAAATGAAAGGAAGTGTTTCTGCTGTAATGTGTCTTGAATGCCAAGAACGCTCGAGAAAGACAGAGACACAAGCACGCACCGATTCAACGCGAATAATTCTCTAGTGCTGCTCGCGCAGCGGACCGATCATGTTTGTGTGGGAGAGAGACGCAAGGCATTCGCCGGTCCGGCGGGCCTCTCTCTCGTTCGGTGACTCATCGTAACAGACGTGAGCGGGCGTTACACTTTTTCATGAATGACTCCGAGCCACAACCTAATTTAAGACGTTGTCACGTCAAAAATTGAATGTTTTTAAAATTGTTAGATAAGTGTTATCAAAAAAAAATTGAAAATGTATTCCAGTATTACATCCTAATTATATAAAAATTGATCAAATAAATATGTAAATTTGTGCTAATATAATTAATTTGTGCTCGCTTATTTGTTTCTGAGTAATGGCTTTACAGTTTTGAGAATTTCATATTTTTCAAATACACGTAAAAGATTTTTCTATTGTAGTTTCTGATTTTTCAATAAAAAATATAATATTTTTAAAAGATTTTGTAAAGTGTTATCAAAAAAAAAATTAAAAATATATTTTAAGACATATTACATACTGATATGAAAAATTTAACAACTGTGAATGTAAATTTCGGTTATTATAATGTATTTGTGTACGCTTATGTGTTTCTGGGTAACAGAGATTATTTTTTCGAATATACCTCTTTTACAGTTATGGTACCATAACTGTAAAATATTTGTCTATTGTAGTTTTTAGTTTTTCAGAAAAAAAAAATACAATGTTTTTAAAAGTTTTTGTAAAGTGCTATCAAAAAAAATTAAAAATATATTACAATACACTCTAGCCTAATGTCTCTTCTTTATTACGAAAATTCCTACACATTTAAAGAAAATCGCACGTTAATAGTAGAGGATCCGATATAATGTAGAACTGCACCGATATTTTTAATGACTAAAAATTATTTGATATGTAATTCAGTATGTTAACAAAATTATGAGAAACGAGGTGTGCCTGAGATAATTTTGTTTTGAATATGATTAATTAAAAATTATTAAAAATAATTTTTTTTTAGTATAATAAAAATCAGGCTTGGGCAGATATTATTTTAGGTTTTTTTTTCATTCGAAACAAAAAAGGTCTTTTGTAATTGTTCTCTGAAGTTGATCGTTTTTGAGTTTTAAATAATTTAGAAAAAACGAAAGATTTCGATTTTGAATGCTCAAAAACACAAGCAAAAATATTAATTTTGTAATCATCAAGTACAAACTTTCGAAATTTTTTCTATCAAGTCAAGATAAGAATGTTTGCCATGTTTTGCATTTTTGCAAATATTTTTTAATTGGTAATGAGGAAGGTTCCTTGTGGAAAGACAGGCGATCGGGCTGGGCTACATTAACAAGTAAAAAACAATGATTTCAAATGAAAGTCCAAAATACTTATCAAGACCTGATAAAATAATGTTGAGCTTGAATTTAGGTACTTTAAAATTTCAAAAATGAAGTGAAACTTATGATTCTAAGCCTTGAAGATCATCATCCCTCGTTTTTTTTTTCAGTTTTAAATTGTTTATAACTTAAAAACGATCAGCTTAAGAGAAAAATTAAAAAAGCCCTTTTTTGTTGTGAATGAATCTAAAATATTATCTGTCCACAAAATTTTCTTTATAAAAAAAGTTATTATTTAATTATTAATTAATTATAGTCACAACAAAATTAGATCGGGCACCCCTTGTTTTTATAATTGTTAACATTCTAAATTACATATCAAATAATTTTCATTGCAGTTCGATCTTTATCGTATCTGTATACAAAATATAATATTGACAAAATAAATTCAAACTGTTCGCGAATTGCTAAATGCTTCACAGACATATTTCTTAGAAATCATAATTCAGATAACGCTGGTGTGGTGTTTAGTTCTCTGACTCACTACACTTCGTAAGTACTGCCGTAAATGGTTGTGGTAGGGAACGATACGGGAGGTAACGTCACCTCTTTCTACGATCATTCTCGTATGAGCGCAAATTCGTAACTAGTTGTTTCCCGAAATATCCACTAGAGTCGCTGATTCTTGATGAAATTTTAATTTTTTGGGTTGCACGTTTCTCTCCATATGCGTTGCGGATCTATTTGGGTAATTCAATCAACGCTATTATAGATAAGGTAAACCAGTATGGAAAGGTCACTGCCCACCGGGCAAACCTTATTAAACGCAGCCTGATCAAGGAATTGGACAGAGCAATCTTGTCCACCCCCAGCAGCCAAGTAAAAGCACCCACGTTCAAATCGTGGACTAACTCGGGTAAGATCGGCTGTCCTTAGGAAAAGGGCAATGAGGCTGAGCTACACGTTCATCTCATTGACTCTAAAAACAAGCACCAACAAAGTGAAGGATACCTCCTTGGAACCAGGAATCTCAGACACTCGGAAGCCGACGACGGTTGCTGAGACTGAGACATCCTTAGTCCCACAGCAGAGAGAAGACCATCAGATGATGGTCGACGACCTCTGCAGAGGGAGCTCCGAAACGACTAAAGCTGCCTCCTCCCCAACCTAAGCCATGGGCAAGGATGTCGGAAAAAATAAATTTACTATTATTCAATGCAACCTCCAACATAAAAAGGTGGCAACAGCGACACTATGTCGCCGCCTGAATGTAACGGAAGATGCAATAGATGCAATAGCAAGAACCTTAAATAATTAAAGGGCAAAAATAGAGAGTTGAAACTAGCATCGGTCTACCTACCCTTAGATGCAGCCACCCTACCACCAACAAAGGAAATACAAGATCTGGTAGACCATTGTCTCAGTCAGAAGGTAGAATTATTATAAAAGATTTGTATATTTTAAATAGAGGCACCGAACCTACCTTTATTAATGTTCATAGCCAAACAGTCATAGATATAACGCTAGAAACAGCTGAAATATCGAATAAAATTCAGAACTGGCAAGTAACCTATAGTATTAGTCTGGAAAAAAGCCTTATCAAATCGCGCGACCCTAGGAGAACGGATGTGGAACTCTACAACCGACTCTTAGAAGATGCTCTGCAGAATGAAAAGGCTTCAACTCCAGGAACTAATACAGAATTGGAAAGGTATACGGTATGTATTCAAAACAAAATAAGCTATGCTTATAAAAAATCCTGTCCAATAAGGATGGTCCAGGAAAGTCGCAAAACCAACTCTTGGTGGTGCACTGAACTGGAACACCTTGGGAAGATAGCAAGAACAGCTTTTATTAAAGCAAAACGCACCAAACTCAAAGAGGATTGGGATTCTTATCAATCAAATCTCAGAGAGTTTAAGAAAGTTTGCAGACAAAGAGCTGCTTGAAGAACCTTCTGTGAGGAAATCGAAGATTTCCCGAAAGCTTCCAGGCTACAAAAAACGCTCTCAAAGGACGCACATCGGCATGTCGGCATATTAACGAAGAAAGATGGAAACAAAACTTCCAACCTTTGCGAAAGTGCTGAGGTCCTGATGAAAACACACTCCCCCGGATCTAGAGCCTCAACAGCACCAAATTGGACGGAAGAAGCAATCATACCCTCAATAAACGACTGGCATCTCGCTAGAACAATGATTAATGAGGAAAAGGTAAAATGGGCCATATTGTGCTTCACCCCTTTCAAATCACCAGGGCCTGACGGCATATATTCAGCCCTACTACGGTGGGGACTGGATATCCTTCTGTCGCACCTTGAGGAAATATTCAGAGCCTCTTTGACTATGAGATATATTCCTAGGAAGTGGAGAGAGGTACGTGTGATCTCCATACCAAAACCAGGTAGTATGGACTACACTCTACCAAAGGCTTTCCAATTCCGACCAATTAGCCTACTATCCTTTCTGTTGAAAACGATGGAAAGGCTATTCGAGAGGTACATAAGGGATGAAGTTCTGGTCTATAAGCCAGTTCACCCAAATCAGCATGCATATACTTCGGGAAGATCTACCGATTTTGCACTGCATCATGTAGTGGGAAGAATTGAAAGATCGCTGGACAATAAGGAATCCACCCTAGGTATATTCATAGATATTGAAGGAGCGTTTGATAAAACCACATTCCCAACCATCACCCAACAGCTCAACGTCAGTAATGTTCCCCTGGTTGTAAGCGAATGGATATTCAGTATGCTCTCTAATAGGGCATCTAACCAGGGTATCTAGAACATAGTTCTAGATACCCTGGTTGACCAACTCAGCAGCAACGGTTTTTACACAATAGCATATGCAGACGATAATGCTGTCCTGCAAAGCGGTAAGTTTGAAAACACTCTATGTAAGAGATTACAAGTTGCTCTCCAACTAATAGAAACATAGTGCAAGGAACACTCACTATCTATAAATCCTAAGAAAACAGAGATGGTCCCCTTTACCAGGAAAAGAAGAATCATGGGCTTAATACCGCCAAGGATTCTAAACTAGTCTAAATTTTTATGACGAGGTGAAGTACCTTCGTATTACCCTTGACAGGAAGTTAACATGGAACTCACACTTAGATGGTAGAGCTAAAAGAGTATATATTTACTATGAGCAGTGTCGACGAACAGTCGGGCGCACCTGGGCCCTTTCGCCCAGGGTGATCGCCTGGGTCTACACTGCTGTCATTAGGTCAATGCTAACTTACGGAGCTATTGCTTGGGTACCAAAAGTGTTACAGGTTAAAACAGCGATTAACAAACTAAACCATATTCAGCGGATGGCTTGCATAAATATAACAGGTGCCATGAAAACAACACCAACTGCTGCAATGGAGTTGATCATTGGCATCACGCCTCTAGATATATATGCCAAAGAAGTGGCGCAAGTGACAATGATGGAACTGCGCTCAGCTGGTGCAAACCTTGATGTAGGAATGGGACAATTGAGAACTCGTTTCTGGCGGGGAGAGCTGGATGCGCTACCACTGCTACAGGCAGGCTGCGACTCAATTGAACCAAAGTTTGTCTTTAACAAACCCTAAAAAATCGAAACAGGACAGTATAGGGAGACAAACGTGGCAAATGCCTATTGCATATACACCGATGGCTCCAAAATGGAAGAATGCTCAGGATGCGGGATATACTCCAGATCATTGAACCTAAGAATAAAGTGGGGTATGGGCAAAAATGCCAGCTTAGTTCAGACAGAACTAGCTGGTATCTCCATAGCCGCAAAAGAGATAACCCAAAAACGTATAGCAGAGAAAACTATAATAATCTGCAGAGATAGCAGACAAGCTCTACTAACCTTGAACAGACCACGTGTCACATTAGGGTTAGTAATGAAGTGTCACGAGTCACTAACTCAAGCTTAGGATGGTAATACCATCATCCTGAGGTGGGTAAAAGGACACGATAGGAATAAAGGTAACCGCATTGTTGACCAATTGGCTATGAAGGCGGCAGTCCTAAGGACCTGGGGATCTTTTTGGTTAGTCAATTACCAAAATCGCGAAAATTGTCAAATGTCACTCCCATACGCAAACCGTAAAGATGGGAAGAATGGCAAGGATATAGACTTGCCAGGGTAACACTAAGTAACTTTGAAGAGTCAGCATCAAAGAAGTACTTGGGAATGACCAGGAAAAACCTACGCTTGACAGTTGATTTTTTAACTGGTCATTGTCAACTAAGCAAACACCACACACTGGGGCTAGCAGACACATGTCTATATAGGAAGTGTGAACGAGAAGACGAAACTGTACAGCATGTCCTATGTGAATGCCCGGAGTTATCGTTAATACGAGTGTACGCGTTCAGCGAGTCCTGACCCACACCTGCCCACATAAGGGAGATATCTCCTGGTGACTGGCCCACCTTCCTAGAAATGACAGGATGGACAATAAGCTAATGGCGACAGGTCCCTAAGAGGATCAATTGTGGCCTATGTGCTGTGGAACTTAACTCGCCCTCCCTACTCTACAGATACAGAAACAAAGCATCGTGTGGTTTTGATAAAATATCAGGGATAGTAATTAAGAAAATTGCGTCTCAGATTTTGACACCACTTGCTCACATTATAAATGCTTCTTTCAATACTGGTGTTTTTCCCAGTATGCTGAAAACTTCTATCATTTCACCGGTATTAAAACAAAGTGATCCTGAATTAATGTCAAATTTTCGACTATTGTCTGTTCCATCTGTGATATCTAAGATTATTGAATATGCAATGCCAAAAGCAACTTTTATCATTTTTAGATATCAACCAAATTATCACAAAGTATCAACATGGATTTCGAAACAAATTTTCTACTTCCACAGCCATTAACAGTTTCCACGAGGAAGTTTTAATCTGAATTGAAATCAGTGAAAATCCAACTGCCATTAGTTGGTTTGGTTCCTATCTGAAAGACCAGCACCAAATAGTTAGAGAAAAAAATAAGTTCAAGATTTCAATGTCTGGTCCGATTGTTAATAAGAATGGAGTACCACAGGGCTCCATATTGGGCCCGATATTATTTATTTTGTATATTAATGAACTACCATATTATGTAATGTCTGATGCATTGGTATCAGTTTATGCCGATGACTCAAAATTGCTACATCGCGATAAAGACAAATCTTTTACAAGATAAAATAACAAACTCACTGAAGACCTTCTCTGATTGATCCAGTAATCAGTCGCTCCTGTTCACAAAACTAAATTTTTATCATTTACATCCCGTTCAAATTTCACTAAACCTCAAATTTTGAATTGTAGTGATGTGAAGTCTTTAGGAGTGACTTTCGACTCTCATTTATCTTTTAAGACTCATTGTTGGAATGTATGTAAAAAACTCAATTCTAATGTTATCAATTGAGAAATTTAGAATACTTAGTCTACAACACTTTCGTCTTTTTATTTTGCTGAAGTACAATCGACAATGAGTTACGGTATAACTGTCTGGGGCGGCTCTTCTAGTATAAAGCCCAAAAGCGTATTGTCAAATGTATTGAAGGTGTTCCGTATGGTTGGTCTTGTAAAAACCTTTTATGTAACAGTGATATTCACTCACACAACACAAGAAATAAGAGACAGTTTGTAGTACCCTATCGACATTTAGAAATAAGTAGGAAGTCATCTACTGTCTGTGGTTTACTACTGTATAATCAACTTCCTTAAACGTTTAAAAACATTAATTCAACTACAGCTTTTAAAACCCAAGTTAAAGAGTACCTAGTAACCATGTGTCCTTATACATTAGGTGAATATTACGAGAATGTAAAGGTTGATTCATTTAGAGGTACTTTTTTCAACAAGAAAAAACAATGAAAAAAATAAATTTTATTTAAAAATATTTATTATCATACAAAAGAACCATTCTTTACCATTACTTCTTAAAGATAATTTCTTTTAAATGTTGGCCATGACTACGATTAAGTTGGTTTATTCTGAAGTTCCAATTTTCGATGACTCGTTCCAACATTTCGATTGATATTTCACCAATGACTCGAGTAATATTGGCCTCCAATGCCTCAATCGTATCTGGTTTATTCATGTAGACTTTGGACTTTAGTTAGCCCCAAAACAAAGAGTCTAGAGGTGAGATGTCACAGGATCTAGGCGGCCAATTCACTAGTCCAAAGCATGAAATAATTTGTTCACCGAATCGTTCACGCAGTAAAGCCATACTTCGACGGGCTGTATGGCAAGTGGCGCCATCTTGTTGGAACCAAATGCCGCCGAGACCACGAGCTTCAATTTGAGGTACTAAATAGTTCGTTATCATGGCACGATAACGGTCTCCATTCACAGTAACATTCTAGCCGGCCTCTGTTTTAAAGAAATATGGACCAACGATTCCACCAGCCCATAAACCACACCAAACAGTTGTTTTTTCAGGGTGTAATGGCAACTATTGAACTTCTTTGGGTTGTTCGTCACCACAAATACGGGCATTTTGTTTATTAACGTACCCATTAGGCCTAAAATGGGCCTCATCTGAAAACAAAATTTTTCTCGAAAACAGTCAATCTGTTTCTTATGTAAAGTAATCTTCTGAAAGCTTATCAAGAGCCCATCGACTGAAACGGTGACGACTCGGAAGGTCGTTCGGCTTCAGTTCTTGCAGTAATTGAATTTTGTATGATTTTAAACCAAGATCCTTACGTAAAATATTCCAAGTGGTTGCCATATGACAAGCCAAGAGGTTGAGAACGGCGACCAATCGATTCTTCATTATTTTCGAGTACACTATCCGTTATCGCCGCTATATTTTCTTCAGTAAGTGCTGAATGTGGTCTATTTGGTCGCGTGTTATAAAATAATGAAAACTGGGTTTCAAACTTACTAATTGTAAAGCGAATTGTACGTTCGGTAAGCGAATTGTATGTGGACCATAAATTGCTCTAAGCGCACGAAACACATTCCTCACAGAACTCCCATTTTCAAAATACAACTTAATAATTTCTAGACGCTGTGCCGGGCTAAGTCTTTCCATCATGAAATGTCAAACAATACTGAACAAAAGCGAAATGTCAGTTTGACAGTATTCATGCACGATCTCCAATCAAATCCCCACCAAAAATAGTACCTCTACATGAATCACCCTTTATCTGTAAATGCACAAGCTGCAACATAACCAAATTTAATATTATTTTAATTATATTACGATGTCTATATTGTACGTTTTTATGTATTTTAATGTTTTAAATATTTTTAATGTACTGTTTCCATTTTTTTTAATGTTTAATATTTATAATTTTACTGTTGACTTGCTGTAAACCTTGTTGTAACTTACAGTCAAATAAACTATCTATCTATATATTATATAATTAGGACATTTGAAATAACTACGGCTGGTAAAGTGGGTTTCAGATATCAGCACTATGTCAATATTATTGTCGATTATGAAGGCTTTGACCTCTTGGGCATGTTGGGTTAGCCCGTTGGCATTCCAGAGTGCCACTTTGAGAAACTTGGCCATTTGGACAATGTAGCGATCACTGTAGTCAAAAGGTTCAGTAGGTAAGAAAGAATCGTACTCATTTGTTCAATGAGTCATTTTATCATTTGTTTCAGTTCGAACATATCGCCTTTGGTTTCGTGTTATGTCTGGTTTTGGTGTTGCTGCGCACTTGTGCTAGGAAGTTCCATTTGTTTGATAGATATTACCTGAGCATATATAATGCTGGGTTCTATATATTGGTAAGATTTAATATTGGTAAAGTTAACTTGCTCTCGACGAAGTGCCGGATATTTTTTCTTTGTATATTGAACAGCCCTTGTAGTTGGCTGGATGATTGCCTTCGCATAGTATGCATTTCGCATTATTTGATTTTTCTTTTCTTGGGTATTTGTCTGTCGCGTGGTTTCCGGTGCATTTGACGCAGCGTGGCCTGTGATTGCAATATTTCTTTGTATGTATGTATCTTTGGCACCTAGTGCATTTTGGTATGTCTCTTCTTTGTCGTGGTTGTTCAAATTTTATCCTGTGGTGAAGTAGAAACTTTAGATCATATGTAGTCTTGTTGTTAAGTGCTGGTTTTTTGATCTACATAAAACATAGATTTTTAGTTCTATGGTGATTGATATTCCAAACGTTCTCTATACAGTGTCCATGTTTTTCTATAGCTTCTTTTATGTTGTTTACGTTGACTTACTGGTGTATATTTTCAGCACTACTCGGAAGCTACGTTCTTCTTTGAGCTTATATGTATGAAATTGTACTTTTTTGTCTGTTGAAAAATTATTTACAAGCATCGTAAACCGAATAGAATCTGAGAAACAAAAAAATACCCGAGGATTGTAAAGAACTATACCTATTTAAGAATTATACCTATTTAAGAAAGGAGAAGTAACAACTATATAGGAATATCTCCACCGAGTACAATATACAAAATTTTAACAGCTCTCATCAGACAAAAACTCACTCAATTCACAGAAGAAAAATTTGGGGATTACCAACAAAGATTCAACAATCAAGAAATCCCACGAACACAATATAAAACTCTATACTCTCTTTGGACATACCCTCTTCGTAGACCTCAAGCCTTTGACTGTATTGGAAGAAATAAGTTATTTAATGAAATAAAAAATCAAAATATACCGGCATAGCTAATCAAATTAACAAAAATGACCATATGTGGATCGCGAGCTAAAATAATAATAGAAGAAGGAGAACAAACACAATTGCAATAGAAAGGGAGTGCAACAAGGCAAGTCCCTGTCAACCACACTATTAAACATATCAGTAGAAGAAACAGTCAAGGCTAGCGGAATTAAAAAAACTATACCCCACTCCTCAACACAAATATTAGCATATGCAGATGACATAGTTCTTATGGGAAGAGATAAGGAAAAATTAAAAGGAGCACTAACAATTCTGGCAAATGAACCACGGAAAAGAGGTCTACATATGCAGCTGAGACAATGTGCCTCACATATAAGGGTGAAGAAGGAATACGAAGATCCTCAGAAAAATTATGGACCCGATAAGAAAGGAAAACGGAGATACAATGAAGGAAGCACATATAGCTAAGGAGGTAGCTGGGACACATGGAGAGAAGGAAAAATGACCTACTGATTAAGAAGATCACCAGATCAAAGTCAGAAACTGAAAGACCAAAGAGAAGATCTAGAGGGAGATGGGAGGACCAGGTCATTAGACATCAAAATCGTGAAAGTGAGAAACTGGAAGGACCTATGTACAGATTGAAATTAGTGGAAGAAAATTATAACGAAAGCTAACTCATACAATAAACTTTATCAATACACAAGCAGAATGCGGAGTGATTCCCGCAATAAGCGAATCTAAGAGCTCTATGTAAGAGCGACAAACATTCCATCAGGAATGAAAGGCCTTGATGATGATGATTAATGTTTTGATTAGGTTTTATAATGATGCATTGTACTTTTTCAGATCTACTACACTCTGAATTAGCTTTTTCTTTAGTAAACTTAAACATATTAAAAATAATTCCTCGTGCTTGGGATCCTAAATTTTATTTTTCTCTAAACTTTCCATTTTAATTCCAAAATGGACCCGTTCCGCTTCAAAGAATTATTTAAATACTTCTGGAGCTCGATCTCCTCCGCTTAACGGTCAGAGAAGAAACGAATCATGCACAATATAAATGGAATAATTCAAAATTATGGTCGATACCCAACAAGCCACTTCTCGCTTGTCGTACTGTAAAAAGATATGAACTTATCTAATTTTCCACAGATTTTGACTTTTATAACTTTTACCCTCAAAAATTTCACAATTATGATTAAAATCAGTTAATATTAGTTAATCCTAGAAACGAGGAATTAGCAAAGAACAAGCAAGAAACCAAGCAAAGAATAAGAAGCAATGGAGAAAAAAAATTTATGCATATATATATATATATATATATATATATATATATATATATATATATATATATATATATATATATTTATAAGTTACACTACTAGATAATATTAGATATAAAAAGTATTTGGTTATTTTAATAAGTTATATACTAGAGAATTTTATAAAAATATATTTATGTGAGGGCATTTTTAAGAAATTAGCATATAATAATTGTAAAAAGTTGTATTTTAATAATTATAATATTGTAGATATATTTAAGTGAGCCATGTGCATAGGCAACCAACTATACAATGAAGTGACGTTTAGTAATGGTTGCGAATATAAAGTGTGGTTATAATAATATGTTGTTTAAAATGTGTAGTTTATTAAATTAGAGTGTTAGTTACTAATTTAAGTATATATTCTGATCTGAAAAGCCTAAATGTCAACAAAATTCTCGATAGAAAAGTAAGGAATTCTCTAGATCACCGGAGATGGCTTTGTTTGCGAAATGGATTGTTCCAGAAAATTCAGACATGTAGGAGATAGAAAATCGAACATGATTTCTTACCAGATGGTTCTGGAAGATTGAAAAGGTATAAATACTCGGTGATTTGGATTCAAGATGTCCAGTTTTAGTATGAAAGTTAGTTAGAGTCAGTCAATCAATATAGTGAGTTAAATGAAGATTAAGAAACAGTATAAAGAAAATATTATTGAAGATTAAAAATTATGTTATGTATAAATGGTGATTGGATAATGCAAGAAGTATTAATTGAAAATTAAATTTATATAATATATTTGGTGATTGGATATTGGTATACTGAAAAGAAGAATAAATATAAATATATAATATATTTGGTGATTGGATATTGGTATATTGAAAAGAAGAATAAATATAAATGCTGTTTGCTGGTTTGCTTGGTGGTTTATAAATGCTGGTGAAGAAAAATATCTTAAATTGGTGGAAGCTGATAATTGGAAAAAGTAATTTCACAAAAACAAGGATAACCGAAGCTGAGAAGAAGACATTGAGTGGTGATTATAATCTATATAGTGGAAAACAGTTCATTTAGGCATTCAGTGACAGAAAGGTACAAAATTTTGTTAATATAATTTAGTTAGTGTCATAACAATTTCAATTTTGAAGATAGTTTGTTTAAATTTTACATTGTCTATAGAATTTAATTAGTTTCATAAGAATTTCAATTTAAAGATAGTTTATTTTAAATTTACATTGGCTAGGTTAGATATATATGTGTGTTTCATAATAGATATAATAAAGATAATTTAAAAAAGTACTTACAAACTAATTATTTGAGAACCGCGATAAAAACCCTATATATATATATATATATATATATATATATATATATATATATATATATATATATATATATATATATATATATATATATATATATATATATATATATATATATATATATATCTACGGCATTAAGTGAACTCCGCCCATGTTAAAATTCAGGTTCAATTGAGCTCCGTGGTCAAGTGGATACCGATATACGGAGCTCACTTGACAATTCCGTAATATTGGTTCAGTCGATTCATCAACATGTAGAGTTTAATAATTTATAAAAATTTTTTGGAGCCCGTAAATACCCCTGTATCATAAATGTATATCGCTTAGTTCACGTGTATATATTATAGGGGTCGTTCAGATCTTCTTCATTGTATATTTGAACCATACGTTTATCGGTTTAAGTAAGCTCTGAGAGTTTGGCAACTGTGCGATTATACCGTATATTTTCAACATATACCCTGAACGGTTTATATGGGCTCCTTATTTTTATCTACTGTTTGTAGACAGTGGAATGTCATACGCATTACACTGTGTAACAGAGGATATCATATTACCTGGTATAACTAAGTACTAAAATGTAAAAAACAGATATGTAGATACAAAAGGATTTTGAGCCTTATTATTGAATGGAATCTTCGCTTGCATAGAAAATTTTATTTTCTGTATTTTTAAAGATGTTTTTTTATTTAATATAATTTTATTAGTTCAATGCCGAACTTGATGTTTTTTTTAATTACAGAAATTTCGTAATATATTTTGTTTACGTGAGTATGTCTTTGTACATTTTATGTAAGCATCTGATTAATAAAAACTACTTTTATTTTATCCAATCTTCTGCGATATATTGTATAAAGCTTTTTTAATATTTTAGTTCTGGTCTTATTTGTGTACTACATATGATATCTCGATAAAAGGCTATCTCAAAATAAATATGGTTAAGTGCTACAATAGATATTTTTCTGTTAAAATGGGTAGTAGTGTGCACAAAAAGAAAGAATGGTTAATTTGTCTAACAAGGTATATTCGGCAGCAGAAGCATATAGTACAAACGTCTATGTTTTAAGGGCGGAAGGACGTGCGCCTCATTTTTAGCTGACAAGCTTGCGAAGAATATTATTTCTGGTCCTCAATTTACCTTTTAGTTTTAAACAATAATCTGTAACTGACCCGGTGTGATACAAACTATTTTCAAGGAATTTATAGGAAGTCTACAGTTCAATGATTTTATGACAAGATTGGATGTTCAGTTTTGTGAAAACGTCTATGTTGAGGAAATTGAAGGAACACCCACGAGTTTTTCAGGGGTTTTGGCTGAAAATTGATTCATAGTTTATTTTTATTGTGCAATATTAGGTGTCTCGTCTATATAATAGAAGTCCTAGTATCTACCGGTATGGATCGTTTGTTTGTGTAAATGTTATACAGTGTAGGTGCCTTTATGCTACCCCAAGCGAGACCGTTCTTCATCTGCTATTCTTACCAGTGAGTGATACAAAAAATATTCTCTTATGTTGGCATACGCAGACAATGTAAGTGAGCTTGTTATCTAAGGGGATATCATATAGTTTTTGGAGAAATATTCTGTAATTTAAGGTGTCGTAAGCGGCATTTAGATTGAAAAATACCACCCCTGATACCGGATATTTTTCGTACCCGGTCTTTTTTTGCCAGGTTTAAGCAAGGTAACAACTTTGGCTTGTCTCTAAATTTTGGGTATCTCCATAATTTGAATACAGTTGTTCATCATCCGGATAAGCCATTGTAGAGTGTTTTTGGTCCAGGTTTCGTAATAAGCTTTGTGCTCGAATCCTCAATGTCGGTAGTTGTATTATTTTTCATTAAATATGTAGATGGTGGATCCAAGCTCAACATCGTTAAAAGGTTCTCTCGGCTGACTGGTTTTGTCCTTTCTTACTTTAAGTTATTCTTTGCTTCTTTTCCGACAGAAATAGCATATCTATATCTATGATGTGGTTTTCAGCGATCGGCTATATACCAAATACCCTAGGTTAGGCCCTATATGTGTTTCCTGCACTAGAAGTAAGTTACATTCGTGTTTAGCTCATATGTCTGATAAGTTTAAGTAAAGTAAAGTTTCTTGATCTCTAGATATACCCTTAACAGTTATAGACATATGTTATTAGAATATTTGGTCCTAAAAAGGACCAATTTGACAAAATCATATTAAAGGGGTGACTGAAGAATTAGCCGATTAAGTAACTCATCATTACCCGGGGTATACCCGATTGCGGTGATCTTATTAGTACTTCAATCTTCCTTAACGCTCGTTCTTTGAATCCCATAAGTAATGCCTAATCTTTTACTTTTTATTAAAAATTTAAATTTTACATGCCGTGTATTACTTTTTGACGATATTTCGAATAAGATTTGTATAGTAATAATTTTAGGTATTAAAGAGCCTCTTTATGAAAATTAAATAAGTTTGTGATATCGGTCGCAACTCATATCTAGATAATAACAAAATAGACAGTTAAAATAAGTGTAAACAATTTCAACTACATATATCGGCGCCACTGTTCAGGTGATGGGTTTATCACAGATTATCAAAGATTACATTTTAATTCAATGTTCTATTTACGTATTTTCAATATTAAAAAAGTAGGAAAAGACATGTTTATGCTTTTATTTTTCTAAATCTATTCTATTTTCTTTTTAGAGTTCCATCTTTTTTGGACGACCTGTGTTCTTTTTTTAATTGGGCACTTGTCCAAAGCTATGACAAATGCTCTGTCCTCTACTATTCTACATTAATATGACTGATTCATTATTTTCTCTAAACACTCTGTCCTCTGCTATTCTACATTAATATGACTGATTTATTTTATCTTTCTTGCAGCAATTTTAATGTTTATCCTGTGTCTTCTTCTTCTTCTTCTTCTTTTTATATAGACATGACTGTCATTTTTCAATGTGCCTCCAGTAAGTTGCCGTTCCATCGTTTTCGTGATCTTCCTACTGATCGTCTTCCTACGGGTTAACCGTCTCTTGCCGTCTTTACTACTCTATTTGTTGTCATTCGGCTTATATGATCGTTCCATTCTACTCTTCTATTTCTTAAGCAGTTCTTGATGTTCTCCACCTTGCATCTACGTCGTATATCTGTACTTCTAGCTCTGTCCCATAGTGTCTTACCATCAATTTTTCTAAGTGTTTTCATCTCTGATGTTTCTAATATCCTTTTTGTCCTCTCTGTGTCAGGTCTTGTTTCTGCCGCGTATGTCATTGGTCTGATGACTGTTTTGTAAATTCTGCCTTTCGTTTCTTTCCCGATAGTTTTATTGCTTCATATTGTTTCATTTAGGCAGCCTGCGGCTCTGCTTGCTTTATTCACTGGATCTTCCACTTTAGTTTCGAGCTTTCCGTAGCTAGATAATGTGATGGCTAGATATCTAAACTCCATCACTTGTTCTATTATCTGACCTTTCAGCTCCAATTAACATCTTAGTAAATTTGCTGTTGTAACCATGAATTTTGTCTCTTTTGGGGAAATTAACATGTTAACTTTTCTGGCAGTTATATGAAATTGGTGCAGCATACGTTGTAAATCATCTTCATTTTGAAAGAGTAGTATTGCGTCGTTTGCACAGCAGATTATTTTAATTTGTTTTTCTTCCATTTGGTATCTTTTTTTAGTTCTTACTTTTTTATTATTTCATCCATAATCAGGTTGAACAATAGAGGACTCAGGAAATATCTCTGTCTTATCCCATTATCAGCTTTATTAGGGGCGGTTGGTTCTTCTTCTACTTTTACTTTTATTGTGTTATTTTGGTATATATTTTCGGTCGTTTTGATTTTTCCTAGAGGTATCTCTCTTGCGTACAATAAGTGGATAACGTTTTTTAATTTGTGTTTCTTCTGCAAATAATTATTTCTTCTGTGTATTAAAAGTTAAATTTTTGGAGCTTTTGGAAGTTTTTGATTTTATTATTGAATGCGACGATTTTCAAAGTGATGATATCTCGATCTGTGAAGCAATCGGTTTAAAAACTTTATTAAATGATTATTCTTTTAACATACTTTTAAATATTTTTAAGAAAGTGTTTACCCAAACCGATTTGATATTCAATGTTGTTCAAAATCAGTTAACTGACATTATTCATTCCAAAAATAGAATAACAAGACTGGTGCAAAATCTCAGAGATTTTCGTAATGATAGTAATTTCCAGTATATACGCAGTGAAGTTTTGGACTCGCTTGATATTTCCGAACCCCCAAAAAAAAGACAAAGGCATGACACAGAAACAGATATCGAAAAACGAGTATATTTTGAAATTTTGGATACTATTATTATGCAAATAGATACTCGTTTTTTGAATTTTGAAGATTTGCAAATTTTTGACCTCTTTGACGATTCAAAATTTAAAAGTTACGCCAAAGAATTTCCAAGATATTTATTAGACAGGTTAATTAAAAATAATCCATCATTCTTTAATAAAATAAAATTAGAAAATGAATTAAAAGTTTTATATGCTGATCCAAATATTTTCGGAAGATGGGATAAGTTACAAGATATATATAATTTTATATACTTCAATTCATTACAACAAACTGTTACCGAAATTAATAAATTATTGTCATTAATTTTCTCATTACCACCAACGTCTGCCTCAAATGAACGAGATTTCTCTTGCCTCAAAAGAATCAAAACTTATTGTCGAAATACCATGAAGCAAGAGAGAATGTCAAGCTTGTCTCAAATGTCAATAAAAAAAAACTTTTAAAATCTCTCCAAAACTCTAATAAATTTTACGATGACGTTATAACCCATTTTGTTACTTCCAAACAACGTAGACTTGAGTTAATTTATAAACATGTTTAGGTTCTAAATTTATAGGAAAAAAAAAACAAAAAACCAAAAAAAAAAATCTCCTATGATGATTTACTTAAGTCTTTATTAGACGGTATTCCTATCTGAGGAGACAAAAAATACCTGGCCGACCTTGTCTCTCAAGCCACGAGCCGCCACTGAATAGGAGGCATGAATGTAGCAGTTTTAATAGTTTGGTGACTGCTTGCTGAAATCGGGGAGTAGAGATATCAGTACCAAGTTAATGACTATAGGAAGTGTTGCTTGATCGGCAAAATATTAAATACCAGAAGGTATAATGGTAGCAGTCTCACTGCGACCTCGATGGAGAAAGCAAAGTGAAACAACTTTATTATTATTAAACAACATTATATTTTCTAGTAAAATAATCATGATTTTACAGCAGGACAAATTTTCTACTGTTGGTAATCAAAACATCATGTACGTACCACCAGGTTCCCTATGTCGGTATCCAGCAAAATCCTTGTAGTAACGATACAGGAAACAAAACATCAGACATATAAAATAAATAAACCAGAGATCTAATAAAATACAAATTCTCGATTCAAATAGTTAAAAAATTAACGAACAACTTACCAAAATAGATATAACGTCCATTTAACATGTAATCCGTTAACGGTCCAATGTACAAAGCAGCTCCTAACATAATGCTGATGATATCGATTTCATAAGAAACCAAAGAAAACATCAACGAAGTGAAAACCAAATACAAGCAAATACACAGAAGACACCAATTAAATAAATCTAGATAAAACAAAAAAGTCTACAACTGCAATTTCGAAAGTATGGAACACTTAAATATTATTGGATCAATAATCACAGTTAATAATACCGTCACTGAAGGAATAAAGAGCATAATACAAACTTCAGACCTATTTTAATATATTGATGCAAATTAGGAAGAATGAATAAAACAAATAAGGCCTTATTAGTATAATGCTACAAATCCGTATAGATTAAGAACAGATACTGAATGAAGAAAGCTCTTATAATGATATTCGGATATCTCAAAAAGTTAATATTTCATTTGATTGCAGATATGTAGAAGACCGATCAACGTGGAGAAAAGTTGTAGTTAAAAGAAAGGAGAAACAGTGACAAAAGCAACAAAAATGGGCCAATGGTTCAGAGCTGCTCGAAAATCTTGATTGGAAAGAATTAATATTGAAAATATAAGAAATACAATGGAATTAACATACACTATATACGCTATAATAACTAGAAAACTTATATGATACGGATATAAACAGAAAAAGTTTAATGAAACAATAAACTACCCAATATGTGTTATGAGTGAGAACGATATGAATAAATAAAATGACGAAAGCCATAGCAAAAAGAGTAGTAAATAAAAAATGAAGAAGTACCTTGTGGATAACATGTGCTTAGATAGGAACGAATGGAAATGAAGATTCAGAAGACGACAAAGAAATAGGTAAAGAAAAAGTACTTTTACTTGCTGTTGAATTATTTCATATTATGTCGCGATTTGAACCTTTGAATTGAACGTTATTTTACTGTCGTTTTGAAATTATAAACTTTCTAGTGAGTATCTTTATGTCTTTATTACCAATTGTTATTAACATGCGTTTATGAATCATCATATAGATCATTATTATATTATATGTATATCTTTTCACCTTTATAACGTTGTGTATTATAAAAGTATTCTATTTCTTTTTATCGTAGTAAGTCATTACTCAGACAAAATATTTCGGTGTCTTATGGTAACTTGATTCTGTAATAAAATTCATGGCAGACGACAAGCGGTTTCATAACCACTATACATATCTATTTCTTTATTGTTTCCGTATATATTATGTTTTACAGTTATGATATTATGTTCGGTCTAATTGTTTTAAAAATTTTGTCGCTTGTATAAGCTTTAACTGTAATAATAATTTTATAGACGTTAATCATTTAGAAGTAAATGTATATATAATTTTTTTTCTGTCACTTGGTTTAAATATAGTTCTTATTATATTATATATATATATATATATATATATATATATATATATATATATATATATATATATGTATGTGCAGAAAATAACACTTATTTCAGTTCGTACGATTTGCGGTAATTTATTTAATGTTAATTCTGGAATTTCACGTTTATACTCAGTTTCTGTTGTTCCGCTTATTTATCTGAGAGATGTTACTTTTTTTTCTTGTTATTATTTCTCTTTATAAGCAATTTTACTTGTTCATTGGCGGAATAATACCTCTATGGAAGGCTATCACTTCATCTTTTGCGCGATCGTCCGATACTTCTGCCGATTCGTGACTTATCTCTTGCAATTTTGACGTCATGTCAAAAACTTGCTTATGTGATTATTCCATTCTTTTTTTCTATTTTGTGTCAATTATAATAATATCTTCACTTCTCTTTTGATTTCTCAGCGTATTTCCTATAATTGTTCTCAGTACTCTCATCTCTGCCTTTTCCATTATTCTTTGCGTTGTGGCTGTGTCGGGTCTTGTTTCTGAGGCATATGTCATTATATGTCTTACACTGGCTTTATAAATTGATATCATCTCAGTGTTAATGTGTCTGTTTAGCCATATAGTGTTATTAAGGCATCCTGCCAGTCTATTTGCTTTTAGTACTTGATCTCTCACTTCTTTGTCCAGGTCTCCGTAGCTAGACAGTGTAATTCCCAGGTATTTTATTTCCATTATTTGTGCAATACTGATGCCATCAATTTCTATTTTACATCTAGTTGGTTCTTTGCTGACTACTATTGTTTTAGTTTTTCTGAGATGAAATTGTCATAATAAATTCATAATGCCAGGTATTTTATTTCCATTACCTATGTGGTTATTCCATTCTTTTTTTCTATTTTGTATCCATTCATTTATACACTATACGTTACATTTTCTTTTCGATTTCTCAGAGTATTTCCTGTAATTCTTCTCAGTACTCTCATCTCTGCCGCGTCCATTATTCTTTGCGTTGTGGCTGTGTCGGGTCTTGTTTCTGCTAATGCCATCAATTTCTATTTTACATATGTGGTCCTTTGCTGACTACTATTGTTTTAGTTTTCTGAGATGAGATTGTCATATTAAATTCTTTTGCTCTTATGTTAAATTTGTGGACCAGTCTTTGCAAACTATCTTCATCCTGGGCTATTAATATTGCGTCATCTGCGTAACAGAGTATTTTAATTTCTTTGTTTCCCATTCTGTATCCTCTTCGTTTGTTAACGCTTTTGATGATTTGATCCATGATCAAATTGAAGAGCATGGGGCTAAATCTCAACGAATCCCCTTGTCTTATTCTGCTGCCTCTTTCTATAGATTCTGTAAGTTGTCCCTCTATTCTGACTTCAATTTTGTTGTTTTGGTCGATGTTTTCGATAGTTTTTATAATATTTAGGGGAGCTTCTCTATTATACAGAAGATGGATTACATCTTTCAGTCTTACTCTGTAAAACGCTTTCTTTAGGTCAATCAGACACAGGAATGCTGGTCTATTATACTTCAGTGATTTCTCAGTAATTTGCTTTATCACGAATTTTGCATCTGTACACGATCTACCACTAAAAAAACCCGGTTGTTCATCTGCTAAACTTATATTGTGATTAATTAGCACTTGTAAAATTTTAGTTGTAAGTTTTAGCGTAGTATTTAACAAGTTTATACCTCTGTAGTTTTTTGTATGTTTTTATCTCCTTTTTTAAATAGTAGAGTTAGTTCGCTCCTTCTCCATTCTTCCGGCATTTTATTGTGTTTTATAATTTTATTAATTAATGTTGTTAATTTTTCATTCATTTGTCATTGCTGCTCCACAATATTTCAGTATTCGTTTGGTATCCCGTCTTTACCTGCTGCTTTTCTGTTCCTCAGGTTTTCAAGTATTTTCCGAACTTCCTGTACATTTATATTAAGTTCTTTATATGTTGTAATTTCTGATGTTTCCGGTTCTAGCGTCGTTTGTTTTTCTCCTGTATATAGCTTTTTTAGGTAGTCAATCCACGTATCATTTTCTATGTATTTTAGTTCTATTAGTTACTTTACCTCCGTTCTTTGACGTCTGATGAAGCGCTATATTTCCTTTTGCAGACGAGAAAAATTATGTTCCATTTCTTTCGAAAAACGTTCCCAGTGACCATTTTTTATTTTTCTTATAAGTGCATGTGTTTCGTTTCTAATTGTCTTGTATGCCTGTTGTGTTTTGGTTGACAGGTATTTCAGGTAAGCTTTTTTGTTTTCTTTACATTTTTCCTTCACTTTATTTATATTTCTTTTACCAAGAACTTTCTTGGCCGAGGCTAAGATATTAGACTTAACTTTTGCCCAGCTTTCTTCGACTCCATCCCTTTCTGTGATATATGTTTTTCTGTTTTTTTCGGTTCTTCTTTTCTGGAATAGGTATCTTGTGGAGTCATCCTGTAAGCTTTCGACTTTTATCTTTGTGGTGTATTTCGGTGTTTTGTTATCACATATATGTGTTTTTATTCGGCACAATACCAATTTGTGATCGCTTTTTATTTCTGCTGATGTAAGTGCTCTCTATTCAACAGAATATAGTCTATAATAGATCTTTGTCCTCTACTGCTTTCAAAAATGTATTTGTATTGTTCTTTGTGAGGGAAAAATGTATTATTATTACGTATCTGGTTTTTGCTGCAGAGGTCCGTTAGAAGGTTTCCGTTTTCATTTCTGATATTTTCGTTATATCGCTGTTTTATCCCTGGAACTAAATCATTGCCAACACGGGCGTTAAAATCACCAATAATGATTTTATATTTATCATTTGGGGTCTCGTTTATTACAGTCTGAAGGTGTTCGTAGAAGTTTTCCCTTGTGGTGGTATCTTTGTTGTTCTCTGGTGCATGAATTGCTATCACATTCAGAGGTTTGACATCCAGTTTAATTTTTACACTTACTATTTTTATACTTGGTGTAAAAAATTTTTGTGTACTAACAGAGCGACTCCTTCTTTGGCTCTGGTTTCTTTGGCAACACCACTGTAAATCATGAGATGGTCATCTATAATAATTTGACCCTTTTCCTTTTTTCTTTGTATCTTTTAGCGCACACATGTCTATATTTTTTTTCTACAAGCTCTTTTGTAATTTTCTGCTCTCTTGTAGAGACTTTACGTTCAAAGCACCGATGCGAAGTGTATTTCTCGTTTACCACAAATTCGTTGTCCTCTTTCTCCCGTTAGTCGTCGTAATGAAATCATTCCTGTCCCGAGGCATAATTCTGTTGAGTTGTAGAGTGCTAAACGGGCTGTAGACCCCCTCCTCCTTTATTTGGGCTTGGGACCGGCAACAGTTCTGTCGAGCTACTCGATCTACCCAACAAAACTGCAGGCGGATTTGAGATATGTTACTTAAGGATGTACTTAATCTGTATTAATTCTTTGATCTGTTTTTTGTTCTCTTTCAGATCTGTTTTATATTAGGTAAATTCTTATTTCATTCCTTAGGTAAATTCTTATTTCAAACCCTCCGGCGCACTTTCAGGTCTACATATTATGTAAGTGTTTTATTTTTCTTTTCATTTTACTTTTACCTCTTTTTATACTTACTTTACTTTCCGTGTCCGGAACACCAACAGCTTTAAATTTTGTATTTCCAATGGTTGGCTACATAGATGGCCCTGTCATTCGCTAAAAATAGATCTTCTTCTGTGTAGGTCTCTCTCATCTCTGTGCATGCTAGTAGATTTTTTGTGGTAACAAACTTTATAATCTTACCGAAGGGGCTTCTAATTTCAGAAACTGTTACACGATTACTCTATTTGATATACGTACATTTATGTACTAAATGTTTTAATGCCAATGCATTTTAATAAAAAATACTAATTAATAAAAACGGAAATTTTCGCTTTTCCAAATTTATAATACACACTTTCTTATGTTTGAAAATATATAAAGCAAGTAATATAAATTACCGCCTTGCTTATTAAAACTAAAAAGTAAAATAAAGGTATATGTCGGTTAACAATTTATATTGAACTACATAAATTAGCCAAATAGTCCTCAAATTCCTCCATGATTAAATTGATGGATATTGAAATAAATTTCAAGTTCCAGAATGTACCTGCTGTAAAATTTGAAAATCTACTACTAATACACTTATTGGCAACATCGCAGGAGTTTAGAAGTATATGCAATATCGTAAATACGGATCCCAAAAATGGTTTATCCTTTTGTGGAGTCCACTTAATCCTACGTGTTGGTCGGAGTCTACATAAAGCGCTACTCAGATAATAAAATACACGGTGTATATTCTACTGGAGTTAGTATAATACCGTTTTAGAACGGAGCTTACATTAACCGCTAGATGTATATATATATATATATATATATATATATATATATATATATATATATATATATTAGTAAAAAACACTCATTGCTCATCATTCACAAACAATACATCATAACAATATATATATATATATATATATATATATATATATATATATATATATATATATATATATATATATATATATATATATATATAATATTAAAAATACTTGAGATAACGAAGTTGGTTTTAGAAATTTATAATTTTAAATATTTATTTAGGCATGTTCTAGGTATCCATTATAATAATATATATATATATATATATATATATATATATAATAATACCGTATATATATATATATATATATATATAATACCGTTTTAGTACGGAGCCCCCATTAACCGCTAGATCTATATATATATATATATATATATATATATATATATATATATATATATATATATATATATATATATATATATATATATATATATATATATAGATCTAGCGGTTAATGGGGGCTCCGTACTAAAACGGTATTATACTAACTCCAGGCGAATATACATCGTGTATATTATTATCTGGGTAGCGCTTTATGTGGACTCCGACCAACACGTCGGATTAAGTGGACTCCGTAATAGGTTAAAACGCTTTTGGGATCCGTATACATTTCTTTGCGTACACAACTAAACTCCTCCGATGTTGCCAATAATTTGATTAGTCGTAGATTTTTAAATTTTACAGCAGGTACGTTTTGGAACTTCAAATTTATTTAAATATCAATCAATTTAGTCATCGAGAAATTTCACAAATAGGTACTCGGTTAATGTAGTTAAATATTTTATGCTGGTTATTTATATTACTTGCTTTAATTATTTTCAAACTTAAAAAAGTATTTATTATAAGCT
Organism: Diabrotica undecimpunctata; assembly: GCF_040954645.1. NCBI lineage: Eukaryota > Metazoa > Arthropoda > Insecta > Coleoptera > Chrysomelidae > Diabrotica > Diabrotica undecimpunctata. Next base: position 67,996,133 of record NC_092807.1, on the reverse strand, counting down.
TGGAAATGGCTAGTTTTCGTTTTATTTATTATTATTTTTTGTTAAAATGAATATGCACTTAAACATTTAGTCTCTAAATGTACTAACATCGAGTAGAGTAGTCGTGTAACAGTGTAAGAAAGTAGAAGCCCTTCGGTAGGATTATAATAAACTACATAAAATTAAAAGAAACTCTGTAAACAGGAAATCTTTGTAATTTTTCAATTCCTGCAATTTATGACGTGCAATATTTGTTTTATAAAGTAGTTAAATTTAAACTATAATAATTTATGGGAAGCGTTTAAAGAAGTAATCGCTAACTTTAATTAGAATACGGCACAATAAGAAGATGAAACTTACTGTATTTTTACTTATTATATTCACAAAAAGAATATCCAAAGTAAAATTTAACACGTTTTAATGGAGTTGTAGTGAAATTTGACTTCTTATTACGATACCGGATCCTGTAAAATTTTAAATACATTAAATCTCCCGTAAATTATTAAACTTATTCTTAGAATAAAATAGCAAACTTCTTAGTAATTAGGTACAATATACCGTTCACAATTATGTGATAATGTGTAGGTGTCAAGATTGCACGGTCATGTGCCATAAGGTTTCATCTTTCATATAAACATCGATAGTTTTTAACTTTGGGTGTATTTGATTCCACCGTGCTGTAACCGATCCAACTTGAAAAGTGTTATTTTACATAAAATTAGCACGTTGGCCCTAATAATGACCTATAAATATACATTGCTAAAAATTGTATACATTTATCAATTTAAAACATTCTTTGTCGTCTTCTGATCTTCATCTCCATTCGTTCCTAATTAAGCACATGTTATCCACAGGATACCTCTCTCATTTTTAAATCATTACTCTTTTTGCCTTTTGCCATGGATTTCTTTATTTTGTTTATTCTCCTTATATGTCCGTATCATATAAGTTGTCTAGTTATTTTAGCGTATATAATGTCGTATGTTAATTCCATTTTGTTTAACAATAAAACAGCAAAACTTCTACAAAATTATTTCTATCTTATCACTACAGCTGTTTCGGAGAGTGCCTTTCTCAAGTCTCAAGTTTCTCGAATCCATCAATCATCCATTGTATTTCTTATACTTTCATTTTAATCCTCTCCAATCAAAGATTTTGAAGCAGCTTTGCTCCATAGTCCATTTTTGTTGCTTTTTGTCACTGTTTCTCCTTTCTCTTTATCATTATCAATACGTAGCGCTACAACACTGGGTAGGTCTTCGCTGACTACAACTTATCTCCAAGTTGATCGATTTTCCACGAATCTGCAATCAAATGAAATGTTCATTTTTTGAGATATGATTGGATGTTTTCTCTCCATTGTATACTGACATGCCCAAGTGGCATTCTTCTGTGCTAACTTCCTTCCACACCAGTTCTACAAGTTTGACATCTTGGCGTCTATGCACGTGTCCGATATACCTTAAGGGATTTATTTTCCTGAACAATATCGTTATGCGAGCTTTCTTTATTCAGTATGTTTTCTTATTCTATACGGATTTGTAGCGATATGATAATGAGTTCTGAAGCTATTTTCTTGTGGCATTTTAAAGTAATTACTATTTAAATTTGAATAAGCCACAATTAAAGCTTAAAGTTAGTTTATTGACGTTTCAATTTCCACTTCGGAAATCGTTCTCAAAATACAAACATTAATGAGAATGATTTCCGAAGTAGAAATTGAAACGTCAATAAACTAACTTTAACCTCTAATTGTGGCTTATTCCCATTTAAATAGTAGTTATGATAATGGGGTTAAATAAAAATTTCTGATTATTTTCCTTTCAAATATTCGGAGTGCTTCCTTATTTGTTTTAGTCATTCTCCATGACTCACATTCATGTATTAAAATAGGTCTGAAGTTTGAATTATGCTCTGTATTTCTTTAGTGGCATTATTACTAACTGTGATTAGTGATCTAAGATATTTAAAGTGTTCCATACTTTCGAAATTGTAGTTGTTGACTTTAATGTTTTTTCTAAGTTTATTGAATTGGTTGATTGGTTTTCTGTTGATTCGCTTGTATTTGGTTTTTATTTCGTTGATTTTAAGTCAAACATTTTTTGTGCTCTCTTCACTTTATTGAAGTTTGGGGACGAAAGAGTTTCTCATTAGAGATATGAGTTCTATATCATTAGCATGTGCTAGGAGTGCTTTGTCCCTTGGGCCGTTAATGGATTACATCTTAAATAGGCGTTATTTCTATTTTAGTAAGCTGTTCATTAATTTTTTGATTATTGGAATCGAGAATCTGTATTTTATTCGACTGTTTTATAACACAGACTTTCTTGGAGCATATTTTTATCTTTGGTTTCCAGTATCATTATTACAAGGATTTTGCTGGATATGGACATAGTAAACCCGGTGGTATGTACATGATGTTTTCATAACCAACGTTCAAAAATTTTTCTTACTGTAAATTTATGATTATTTTACTAGGAAATATAGTGTTGTTTAATAATAATAAAGTTCAAGCAACAATTCCTATATGCATTAACTCGGTAATGATAATTCTGCTCCCCGATACCAGGTAGCAGTACCGAAAGCATTAAAACTGCTTCACTCATGCTTCTCATTATCCAACAATTAGCCAGTCCAGAACTATACGCCTTATTATGGTACTGATATTGCTGCTGCTCCTCATAAGTAAATAGAATATGCAAGGAAGGTTTTGACAATTTAATAGGATTTTGTGTGTTTGAATATTATTTCTCCGAGAAAGTGAAGAATATCTATTTGCTATCCGGATTTAATCCATAAATTAAATAATAGAATGCTCTAAAATAATGCTAGTAGCAGCAAAAAAAGCGGTCTAATAGTCATCATCATCATCATCAATCAGTCATGAGTTGTCCATTGTTGAACATAGGCCTCCTCTAGACTTTTTCATCTGCTTCTGTTCTGCACCTCTGGTATCCAATTGGTCACGATTCTTTTGAGGTCGTTGGTCCATCGCTTTGGGGGTCTTCCTCGGCTTCGCTTGTCAGCCCGTGGTCTCCACTCAAGCAATTTTTTGGTCCAACTGTTGTCTTTCATTCTTGCAACATGTCCTGCCCATCTCCATTTTTTTTTGTAATATGTTCGATAATGTCTTCCACTCCGGTTCGTCTACGAACTTCCTCGTTTCTTATTCTATTGCTTAAGTTTATTCCAAGCATTGATCTCTCCATCTTTCGTTGTGTCCTTCTTAATTTTTCGGCTGATGTTTCTGTGAGAGTTAAGGTTTCTGCTCCGTATGTGAGGACTGGTAGAACGCACTGGTTAAAAGCTTTTCTTTTTAAATGGATCGGTATATTTGTTTTAAATACGTCTCTCATTTTTCCGAATGCAGCCCAACCCAGACTTATTCTTTTGAGTAGCTCGCATGTTTGGTTATCTCGCGTTAACCTTATTTCGTGACCCAAATACACATATTTTTCTACAAGTTCTATGGGCGACTTTTTGATTTCTATTAGCTCATTGGGGACGAGATTGGTAATCATTTTTGTTTTTCCATAGTTTATCTTTAAACCGACTTTCTGGGTTACTTGCTGTAGTTGTTGTAGCATAACTCTGGCTTCTCCTAAGTTGTCTGTTATGAGAACAATATCATCGGCATATCTGAGATGATTGAATATCTTTCCATCGATTCTAATACCCTTTGATTCCCACTCTAGCCTTTTAAATGCGTACTCCATGATTGTTATAAATAGTTTTGGCGACAAGGTATCTTCCTGCCGCACCCCTCTGCCAATTTTTATCTTCTCAGTGCAATGGAGGTTAACGGTTGTTGTTGCATTTTCGTATATATTTCGAATAATATTTGCATACCTTTGATATATTCTGCATTCTGATAGTGCTTTTAAGATAGCAACTGTTTCGACTGTGTCAAATGCTTTGTGGAAGTCGACAAAGATAAGAGCAAGGGGTCTGTTATATTCGATAGACTTTTCAAGTAGAGTTTTAAGGCATTGCAAATGGTCGTTTGTTCCGTGTCCCGCTCGAAATCCTGCCTGTTCTTCTGATTGATAGAAATCGAGTTTTGCTTCTAATCTGTTTGTCAGTATTCGAGTAAAGAGCTTGTATAGGTAGTTAAGCAAACTAATTGGCCTATAGTTTTCGAGATCTGCTTTATCCCCTTTTTTGTGGAGGATGATTGTGACCGAATTTTTCCATTTACTTGGAATGTTTTCACTATGCAGACATAGATTAAAAAGTGTTTGGATTCGGGACATCAAAAGTGGACCTCCTAGTTTAATTGTCTCAATGACTACACCATCTTCCCCCGGACCTCTATTATTTTTCATATTTTTGAGGGCATGTTGAATTTCCTCTCGTGATATATCTGCTATATCCTCCGATCCTACATTATGTACCTTTTGTATTGGTTGTTCGATGAGCTCTGGAATAAGTTGACTTTTATATAATGTTTCCATATTTGTCTTTAAGTTGGAAGATTTCTTTTTTGTCATTTTCTATTTTTCTCCTCAACGCTTTCATGCTTTTGTTGTCTTGTATAGTTTTTATAATTTTCTCGTTGTTGTATTTTCTAATATCCCGTCTGATGGCTTTAGAGATTTCTTTATTTATGTTGTTTATATCTTGTGAGTCAACATTTCCTTGACTTCTCAGCATTCTACGATCTTCCATTTTTTGTTTCGTTTCTTTACTATTTTTTTGTTCTTTTCCATGTTTAGGGCCAAATTTTTCCTGATCTTGTGTTAATGTATCTACTATTTCTTCGTTTAGGTTATTTATGTCTTCTCTTGGAAATGTAAGAAGCCTCTTTGCAGCAGGTAAATTAACTAATGTAGCCCTTGAAATGGAAAACCTTAAAATTGATGTTCTAGGTATAAGTGATGTACAGTGGCCAGGATCAGGAAAATGCACGAATAATAGTGGAACACTTTATTATTCAGGCACCATCAGTTCAACTCATCGTTACGGTGTCGCTGTCTTGGTATCAAAGAAAATCAGTAACTGTGTAACAAGCTTTACTCCCTTCTCTGATAGAATAATGGCACTACAACTTCAGTCAAATAAACAAATTATAAATATTATACAAGTATATGCTCCTACGGCTGATAAAGATGATGATGAAATTGAAAGTTTCTACTACGATCTGGAACAAATTCTAAAATCAATGAAGAAACATCACACTACAGTAGTAATGGGCGATTTTAATGCCAAAATTGGACATGGATGTGTGGACGGTTACGTGGGTGACTATGGATTAGGAGAACGAAACGAACGAGGAGACCGTATGGTACAATTTTGTCAAGCGGAGGAGTTTAATAGTTGCTAACACTCTTTTCAAGTTACCTAACAGACGACTGTACACATGGAAATCTCCGAGTGACACCAAAGGTAGAGTAGTCAGAAATCAAATTGACTTTGTCCTTGTTAGACAAAGATTCCGCAACTCTATACTCTCAGCTAAAACCTACCCAGGAGCAGATATAGGCTCGGATCACAATCCTGTAGTAGTCACATTAAGAATAAAACTAAAGATCATTCAAAAACACATACAGAAACAAATTGACGTGAGAAGACTGAGTGAACAACATATAAAAGAGAAAACAATAGTGAACATCAAAGAAAATTTACAAAATATAGAGAAACTGAATAGAAATACTGATAACATAGACCAAAAATGGGAGAATATTAAACATGCCGTAATGCTGGCAGGGAGAGAAAATTTAACACCGAAAGAAAGGAAACATAAAGAATGGATGAATGAGGAAATACTACAGTTGATGTGTGAAAGAAGGGCACACAAAACAAATAATCCGATAAGATACAAAGAAACAGATAAACTGATAAAAAAGAAAATAAGAGAAGCTAGAGAAAGATGGCTAAGTGAGCAATGCCAGGAGTTGGAACAACTGGAGCGAAAATATGACTTTTTTAATGTACACAAAAAGATTAAAGAAATGACAGGAAGGAGAAGAACAACACAGACAGGACAGATCAAAGATACAGATGGTTTACTCATAACAGATTTACAACAAAAAATGAATCGATGGACAGAATACATATCACAACTTTTTGATGACAAAGATAGACAAGAAATCTCAAACGAATATACAGATGATACAGGGCCTGATATAATCAGAGAAGAAATAGATTATGCAATCAAACAAGCGAAAAGTGGTAAGGCCCCCGGTCCTGATGAAATTCCCGTAGAACTGCTCAAACTTATGGACGATGAATCTATTAAAATACTCCTAGATCTATTTAACACAATATATAGAACTGGAATAATACCTAGGGAATGGCTCCGTTCGACCTTTATACTACTGCCAAAAAAGGCAAATACAAGGGAATGCAGCGAATATCGTACGATAGCTTTGATGAGTCATGCTCTAAAACTGTTCCTGAAAATAATCCATAATAGGATCTATAGGAAATTAGACGTAGACATCAGTAACACTCAGATGGGATTCAGAAAAGGGCTGGGTACAAGGGAGGCTCTGTTTGCAATGAACGTTCTCTCACAGAGATGTTTAGACATGAACCAAAAAATTTACACCTGCTTTATTGATTTCGAAAAGGCCTTTGACAAAGTACAACATGAACCACTAAGACAAATTCTAATAAAGAAAAATATAGACAGCCGAGATATTCGAATTATATGCAACCTATATTGGAATCAAACAGCTAATGTGAAGGTTGAGGGTAGGCTAAAAGAAGAAATTCAAATCCGTCGAGGAGTCCGGCAGGGATGCATCTTGTCGCCACTTTTATTTAATCTGTATAGTGAAGCTATTTGTGAACAAGCACTCGAGGAAGAAGATCTTGGTCTGATAATAAATGGTGAGACGATCAACAATATAAGGTATGCTGACGATACGGTTCTCCTAACGGGAACGCTAGTAGAACTACAACATCTCGTTCAAAGTCTCAATATATACTGTAACAGTTACGGCTTGAAAATTAATTTGAAAAAAACCAAATTTATGGTAATCACGAAATCAAAGAACATCAGAGCTAATCTTGTAATAGACAATACAACGATTGAGCGTGTGTCCTGTTATAAATATCTAGGTGCTTGGATCACAGACGATACTGATCAAACAAAAGAGATTAGATGTAGAATAGAAATCGCTAGATCAGTCTTTAATAGAATGCGCAAACTCTTTTGCAATCGTGATATCAATATAAAGTTACGAATACGAATGCTGCGGTGTTATGTCTTTTCTACCCTGTTGTATGGAGTAGAGGCTTGGACACTAAAACAGTTGACCACAAAAAACATCGAAGCTTTCGAGATGTGGTGCTATAGGCGCATTCTCAGAATATCATGGATGGACCGCGTCACTAACACGCAAGTACTCCAAACTTTAGACAAAAGATGCGAAATTCTAAATGAGATAAAGACTAGAAAGATGGAATACTTGGGGCACATTGTGAGAGGTGAAAAGTACGAACTTTTAAGAAATATCATGCAGGGCAAAATTAAGGGCAAAAGAAGTGTGGGAAGAAGAAAAATATCGTGGCTTCGTAATCTACGTGAATGGTTCGGGTGTAGTTCGATTGAACTTTTTAGGCGCGCTGCTAACAAAGTCGCAGTGGCCATGATGATTTCCAATCTCCGCTAGGAGTGGCACGAGAAGAAGAAGAAGTCTTCTCTTGTTGTATTTCTGAGTAAGTTACTGGTGATATATTTTTCAAACTCAAGTTCATTCGTTGGGCGCATCCAAGGTTTGAATTTTTTACTTTTTATTATCTTCAGCCTTTCGTGCTTAATATTGACTTCTACAGTTGCTCGGACCATTCTATGATCGCTTGCAACCGAAAATTAATTTAAGACTGTAACATCTTTGACTATATGTTTTTTGTCAGTGATGATGAAGTCGATCTCATTTTTTGTCTTACCATAGGGGCTCTTTCAAGTCCATCTTCTATGGATCTTCTTATAGAAGAAGCTATTCATTAAATATAGATTGTTTTCTAATAGAAAATTTAAGAGTATTTCGCCCCTTTCGTTTCTACCTGGTGTGCCAAAATTTCCGAGGGCATTTTCAGCTGGGTCAGTGCTTATTCCTATTTTGTCATTAAAGTCGCCACATATTACCGTAAAATGTTCTTGGTCTTCTGAAACAGCTGTGTACAAGTCATCATAGAACTGTTCTATTTCTTCGTCAGCGTGACTCGATGTTGGTGCATAGACTTGAATGATCTTTATGGAGTAACGGGTGTTTAGTTGTAATTTTGCAAGTATAACTCTTGTGGAAACTGCTTTTACTGATATGATATTCTCAGCTAGTTTTTATTAATAAAGAGCCCAATGCCTCCATTCCCATAGTTTTCTCCGACATGATAGAAAATGTGACCGAATTTTAAAGTGGTTAGGCTTTCTTTAGTAGATGTTCTAGTAGATGTTCTTTAACATACAAAAGAGAGGATCGAGGGTAGGGCATAACGGAACAATAAAGCCATATAATTTTGAAAGATTGCAGCGTCTTAGATGCCGTAGGTAATGTTGTTACATAAAAAATAAAAGGGAATATTTAGGTAGCTAACTGATGTTTATGTATATATAACCCTCTTTTAAATCCAGAAGTCTAATTCGAATCTCTAAAATCAGGATATATAAAATAGTGATCAAACCAGTGCTAATGTGTGGATACGTGACGAGAACGTATTAATTAGACCAGGATTGCTAGAAAAGCCATCAGAGGTATTTTCCGACTTACAGAGGTCCGAGTACTAACCAATACCGAACAGAGCTAATTCCAAGATCAAACACATATATAAAGATAGCAACGTCGTACAAGAAACTAAATCTCAGTGCTAAAGTTGCGCTGGCTTTATCCAAAGACTCTATAATAACTGCATTGCCAAGTTAAATTGGGAGGATGCCCCAAGAGAAAAAATGCCTTTAAGACTTCCACAAATGAAGGAGGAGGTAACATATGGTCAGATTTAGGAATAATGAGACTATCTACCGACCCATTATATTTATCAACACCTGCTATCCTACCTACAATCAATACTTATCTGTTGTGGAATATCAAATCAATTACATGTAATCAAACGAACTGGGCTTAAAAAAAATTATTCAAGGAAAGGCACTTCAGAAATATTGACATAAATTTTAAAAACGTCATTTACCTGGCTGTATTTTCAATAGAAAAGGGAAGACAAAAAGAAGAAAAGGCAATAGAATCTTGTTCCGTTCTGACTATACGATGATGATGATCTTTATATAACATATAGGGAGAAAGAGAGAATAATGTTTATGTTTAATTTAGAATTCGCTGATTTTCTCCCTTTTGAATTGGGTATGTATATGTATTACCATAGAAAATAAAAGCAAGAGAACTATAATTATAAAACGAAAAGATTACGAAATGAAAAGATTATATAAATCCCTTATATTTACACAGACTGTTTTACAAAAGGTGAACGAATGAGCATAAACGGACAGCTGTTTTACAAACTTAATATTATTAGACGCATTTAGGATCAATTTCACTCAAAATATGATATGCTAAAATATGATGCGACACGAAAAAGGCAATGACTTTTACAGCTGATTGCCACATAAATATCAATGTAACCCAAGTATGATGATTTTTGCCACAGCAAATTTAAAATGTTCCATACTTTCGAAATTGTAGTTGTTGACTTTAATGTTTTTTCTAAATTTATTAAATTGGTCTCTTCTGTTGATTCGCTTGTATTTGGTTTTCATTTCGTTGATTTTAAGTGAAACATTTTTCGTGCACTTTGTTAAAGATGTTTGCGGATCGGAGAAAGTTTCTTATGAGATCCATATCATTAGCATATGCCAGGAGTGCTTTGTACCTTGGCCCGTTAATGGATTACATCTTACTTAAATAGGCGTTATTTCTATTTTACTAAGCTGTTTATTGATTTTTTGACGATTTGAATCAAGTATCTGTAGTTTATTCGACTATTGAATAAAACAGACTTTCTTGGTGCATATTTTTATCTCTGGATTTTTGTTTGCCGTCTCCTTATTACAACGATTTTGCTGGATATCGACATAGGGAACGTGGTGGTATGTACATGATGTTTCCATAACCAACGTTCGAAAATTTGTCTTACTGTAAAGTCATGATGATTTTACTAGAAAATATAGTGTTGTTTAATAATAATAAAGTTCAAGCAACAATTACTATATGCATTAACTTGGTACTAATATCTCTGCACTCCGCTAACAGATGGCAGTCCCGAAAACATTAAAACTCATGCTTCCCATTATCCAACGATTAGCCAGTCCAGTACTATACGCCTTATTATGGTACTGATATTGCTGCTGCCCCTCATAAGTGAATAGAATATGCAAGGAAGGTTTTGGCAATTTAATAGGATTTTGTGTGTTAGAATATTATTTTTCCGAGAAAGTGAAGAATATCAATTTGCTATCCGGATTTAATCCATAAATTATTAGAATACTATAAAATAATGATATTAACATAAAAAAAACGGTCTAATAGTCAGTAATAAAGCATATAAATGTTCTTTAACATACAAAAGAGATGACGTAGAGTAGGGCATAACGTAACAATAGACCCATATAATTTTAAAGGATTGCAACATTTTAGATATCGTAGATAACGTTGTAACATAAGAAATAAAAGGGAATATTCAGGTAGCTAACTGATGTATATATAACTCTTATAATACTTTTAAATTCAGAGGTCTAATACGACTTTCTTAAATCAGGATATATAAAACAGTGATTAAACCAGTGCTAATGTGTGGATATGTGGCCAGAACGCTAACAAAACAATGTACGTAAAACTCAGGTATTAATTAGATCAGGATTGCTAGAAAAGCCATCAGAAGTATTTCCGACCTACAAAGGTCCGCGTACTAACCAATACCGAACGGAACTAATGCCAAGGCCAAACACATATATAAAGACAACAACGTCGTGTAAGAAGCTAAATCTCAATGCTAAAGTTGAGCTGGCTATATCCAAAGGCTCTATAATAACTACATTGCCAAGTTAAATTGGGAGGATGCCCCAAGAGAAAAAATGCCTTTAGGACTTCCACAAATGAAGGGGGAAGGTAACATGTGGTCAGATTTAGGAATAATGAGACTATCTACCGACCCATCATATTTATCAACACATGCCTGTTTAACTACCTGCTATCCTACCTATAGTCAATACTCATCTGTTGGGGACTATCAAATCAATTACATGTAATCAAACAAACCAGGCTTAAAAAAAGTTATCTCAGGAAAGGCACTTTTAAAACGTTATTTACGTGACTTATTAAAATTTAAATTTTTAATGAAAAGTAAAAGATTAGCCACTTGTTATGGGGTTCAGAGAAGAACCTTCACGATGTTAATTTTTTGAGATATGATTGGATGTTTTCTCTTCATTGCATACTGAGACGCCCAAGTGGTATTCTTCTGTGCTAACTTCCTTCCATACCAGTTTTACGAGTTTGACATCTTGGCGTCTATGCATGTGTACTATCTACCTTAAGCAATTTATTTGCCTAATATATATATATATATATATATATATATATATATATATATCTACGGCATAAAGTGGACTCCGCCCATGTTAAAATTCAGGTTCAATCGAGCTCCGTGGTCAAGTGGGTACCGATATACGGAGCTCACTTGACCATTCCATAATATTGGTTCTGTCGATTCATCAACATGTAGAGTTTAATAATTTATAAAAATTTTTTGGAGCCCGTAAATACCCCTGTATCATAAATGTATATCGTTTAGTTCACGTGTATATATTATAGGGGTCGTTGAGATCTTCTTCAATGTATAATTGAACCATAGGTTTATCGGTTTAAGTAAGCTCTGAGAGTTTGGCAACTGTGCGATTATACCGTATATTTTCAACATATATCCCGAGCGGTTCATATGGGCTCCTTATTTTTATCTACTGTTCGTAGACAATGTAATCTAATACGCATTACACTGAGTAACAGAGGATATCTTATTACCTGATATAACTACGTACTAGGAGGTAACTGGTTCTTTAAAAACAGGTATATAGATACAAAAGGATTTGGGCTTATTATTTAATGGAATGTTCGCTTGCATAGGAAATTTTATTTTTTCTGCATTTTTAAAAATGTTGTTTTTTTATTTAATATAATTTTATTAGTTAAATGCCGAACTCGATGTTTTTTTTTAATTACAGAAATTTCGTAATATATTGTGTTTACGTGATTATGTCTTTGTACGTTTTATGTAAGCATCCGATTAATAAAAACTACTTTTATTTCATCCAATCTTCTGCGATATCTTGTATAAAGCTTTTTTATTATTTTAGTTCTGGTCTTATTTGTGTACTATATATGATATCTCGATAAAAGTTTATCTCAAAATAAATATGGTTAAGAGCTACAATAGATATTTTTGTGTTAAAATGGGTAGTAGTATGCACAAAAAGAAAGAATTTGTCTAACAAGGTATATTCGGCAGCAGATGCATATAGTGCAAGCATCTATGTTTTAAGGGCGGAAGGACGTGCACCTCATTTTTAGCTGACAAACATGCGAAAAATATTATTTCTGGTCCTCAATTTACCTTATAGTTTTAAACAATGATCTGTGACTGACCCCGTGCGATACAAATTATTTTCAAGGAATTTATAGGAAGTCTACGTTCAACAATTTCATGACATTATTGGATGTTCAGTTTTGTGAAAGCGTCTATGTTAGGGAGATTAAAGGAGCACACACGAGTTTTTCAGGGATTTTGGCTGAAAATTGATTCATAGTTTATTTTTATTGTGTAATAATAGGTGTATCGTCTATATAATAGAAGTTCTAGTATCTACCGGTATGGATCGTTCGTTTGTGTAAATGTTATACAGTGTAGGTGCCTTTATGCTACCCCAAGCGAGACCGTTCTTCATCTGCTATTCTTATCATTGAGTGATACAAAAAATATTCTATTGTGTAGGCATACGCAGACAATATAAGTGAGTTTGTTATCTAAGGGGATATCATATAGTTTTTGGAGAAATATTCTGTAATTTAAGGTGTCGTAAGCGGCATTTAGATTGAAAAATACCACCCCTGATACCCGATATTTTTCGTACCCGCCTTTGATTTAGTATTTGTGATGTACGTGATCTTCCCTATCTACAGCCACTTTTGTCTTTTAATTTAAGTTTTTCTTCTAATATCGGTGATATCATATTAACGATATTGTGCAAAAGTATTTTGAATAGCTGACAAAATAAAGATATTAGTCGATAGTTTTTGTGGTCGTTGGAGTGTTTGCCAGGCTTAAGCAAGGTAACAACTTTGGCTTGTCTCTATACTTTGGGTATCTCCTAATTTGAATACAGTTGTTCATCATCTGGATAAGTCATTGTAGTGTTTTTGGTCCAGATTTCGTAATAAGCTTTATGCTCAGATCCTCAAGGTCGGTAGTTGTGTTATTTTTCATTAAATATGTAGATGGTGGATCCAAGCTCCACATCGTTAAAAGGTTCTCTCAGCTGACTGGTTTTGTCCTTTCTTACTTTCCGACAGAAATAGTATGTCTATATCTATAATGTGGTTTTCAGCGATCAGCTGTATACCAAATACCCTAGGTTAGTCCCTATATGTGTTTCCTGTACTAGAAATTAGTCAGATTCGTGTTAACTCATATGTCTGGTAAATTTAAGTAAAGTAAAGTTTCTTGATTTTTAGATATACCCTTAACAGTTATAGACATTTATGTTATTAGAATAGTTAGTCCTAAAAAGGACCAATTTGACAAAATCATATTAAAAGGGTGACTGAAGAATTATCCGATTAATTAATTAATCATTACCCGGGGTATGACCGATTGCGGTGGTCTTATTAGTACTCCAATCTTCCTAAAGGCTCGTTCTTTAAACCCCATAAGTAATGCGTAATCTTTTTATTAAAAATTTAAATTTTACATGCCGTGTATTACTTTTTGACGATATGTCGAATCAGATTTGTATAGTAATAATTTTAGGTTCTAAAGAGCCTCTTTGTGGAAAATAAATAAGTTTGTAATATCGGTCGCAACTCATATATAGATAATAAAAAAATATACAATTAAAATAAATATAAATAATTTCATCTACATACATCGGCGCCACTGTTCAGGTGATGGGTTTATCACAGATATCAAAGTTTACATTTTAATTCAATGTTCTATTTACGTATCTTCAATATTAAAAAAGTAGGAAAAGACATGTTTATGCTTTTATTTTTTTAAATCTATTCTGTTTTCTTTCTAGAGTTCCATCTTTTTTAAACGACCTGTGTTCTTTTTTCAATTGGGCACTTGTCCAAAGCTATGACAAATACTCTGTCCTCTGCTATTCTACATTAATATGACATTCATTATTTTCTCTAAACACTCTGTCCTCTGCTGTTCTACATTAATATGACTGATTTATTTTATCTTTCTTGCAGCTATTTTAATGTTTTTCCTGTGTACCTTCTTCTTCTTCTTCTTTTTCTTTTTATATAGACATAATTCTGTCTGTTTTTCATTGTGCTTCCAGTAAGTTGCTTTTCCATCGTTTTCGTGGTCTTCCTACTTATCGTCTTGTTAAGCGGTATCTAACATGTTAAATTTTCTGGCGGTTATATGAAATTGGAGCAGCGTACGTTGTAAATCATCTTCACTTTGAAAGAGTAGTATTGCGTGGTCTGCACAGCAGATTATTATTATATTATATATTATTTGTTTTTCTTCCATTTGGTATCCTTTTTTAGTTCTTACTTTTTTATTATTTCATCCATAATCAGGTTCAATAATAGGGGACTCAGGGAATATTCCTGTCTCATCCCATTGTCAGCTTCAATATTGTCGGTTAGTTCTTCTTCTACTTTTACTTTGATTGTGTTGTTTTGGTATATATTCTCGATCGTTTTGATTTTTCCTAGAGGTATCTCTCTTGCGTACAATAAGTGGATATCGTTTTTTAATTTGTGTATCTTCTGTATATCAGTATTTCTTCTGTGTATTAAAAGTTAAATTTTGGTTATTATTTCTTAAGATTCTCTTAACGTGTTTATTAATTGTCTTGTTTCATGTGTATCAAGATATGTGTATCCTGATAGATTGTAATGCATATTTCATTTAATGTAATTAAAGTGCTTTTTGCGTTTGCCAATTACTATCTCACTTCCTCAGTGATAGGTCTTTTTTTCCTCATCAATAACCTTATCCTCGCGCGATACAGCTATTTTAACCCTCTATAGCCCCGTATGTACTCAAGGCAACAAAGGAGTTTTTGATGCAGAAAACTTTTTTAAAACAATTTCCGACTCTAAGATGCCCTCTGTTAATTTCAGGGAACATTTGGTTATACATTTTAATACACTCTATGAACCTATGACGAAACCTATATGGAAATGTTTAACAGTATGTCAAATGGACATGGCTGCCTTATTAGTTTGTATTTTCGATAGTGATTTATTGTTATAAATTGTGTACAATTTATATAAAAATATATACCGAGGCATTATATCAGCATTTATATATTGATTACCGTTGAAATTTGTTTATTTTATTGTGTTGTTTCAGTACTGTGATAAAAAACAGGTATGTTCCTTTGAATCCACACTGGACCATATTATTTTAAATTATTTTTTTAGGATAGATACAAAAACGTTCTACGGGAAAAGCAGTAAATATCCGAGGAATCCAAAGACTCTGACTTTGACAGTGATAATAAGAGAGTGATAATGAATTTTCCATAGGTACTCAGATATCAATCGATCCAGGATCAAATAAAATGGAAAATGAAGACGATTTGTACGAAGCAAATTTAGACCAGCTCAAATAGTTGACACTATATCTAGGAATCGCTGGGAAGAAATAGAAACTAAAATTCATTTCAATAATAACGAAAATATGCTCAACAATAATGATAAGTTATACAAAATTAGACCATTCATCAACGGTCCATTTCAAAATTTTCAGAGTATTCCAATGAGTAAAAAATTGTGTATTGATGAACAAATGATACCATTCAAAGGGGCACATTCTTTAAAACAATATATGAAGAATAAACCCAAACAATGGGGATACAAGGCATTTGTTTTGCGTGATAGCAATGGTATTGTTTATAACTGGGAGTTTATACATTCTCTTCATTTACCTAATGTAGACACCAGCGGTAATGTAGTAATAAGATTGTGTGAGATAGTCGAACCAAACAAATACTATAAAGTATATTTTGACAACTGGTTTAATAGCATTCAGTTGCAGATTGAAATGAAAAAACGTGGACTGCAATGTTCGGGAACTGTTCGTCCAAACAGACTGCCTAATTGCCATTTTTCTGATGACAAGAATATGAAGAAACAGGGTAGAGGTACTGTAGAAGAAAAGCACGCTACAGTAGATGGCATAAGACTACCAGCGTTAAAGTGGTACGATAATAAACCGGTTCATTTGCTTAGTACATTTGTTGGTTCTGAGCCTACTTCGTTAGTCAAGAGGTGGGATAAGAAACAAAAATCAAGAATTATTGTATGCTGTCCAAATTCAGTGCAATTTTATAATAAATTTATGAGAGGTGTCGATCTTATGGATTCACTAATTGCTCTTTACCGAACAGACATAAAATATAAAAAGTGGTATCTAAAAATATTTTTTCACCTTCTGGATTTAGCTGTTGTTAACAGCTGGTTGTTGTATCGTCGTGATTGCGATTACTTTGAAAGAAAAATCAGTTGCCTTTGTTACAGTTTAAGTCCCACTTATGTAGCGTACTGTTAGCAAGAACTGACCAGATCAAAAACAAAGGACGTCCCAGGCTCAGTGAAATTGAGAACGAAATTGTAAAAAAACGGAAGAGAGGACCTACGGCTATTGTACCACCGAAGGAAGTTAGGCTTGACCAAACCTTCGACTGGCCCGTATTTTCAAAAAAAGGGAAGATGCAAAAAACCAGGATGCTGTAATACTTCTAAAGTAATGTGCGATAAATGTAAAGTTGCTTTATCTTTTACAACTACAAATATTTGTTTTTTTGATTGGCATAATAAATAAGTATATAACTTAATTCGTTAGTTTTTGCTGCCCACAGTTGCCTGAGGGCAATACTCCCAAAACTCTCCCCAAACAAAATTTAAAAAATCTAAAAAAAATACTAGTTGTAAATGGATGGATATTTGAGCACATATACAAATTAAAACATTTTCTCTTAAGTTTACAAAAAAAGTCGGGCAATAGAGGGCTAAGATATTTATATTTCACTATATGCTCTATCATTTGGTTTTCATTTCAAATTAGCACCTATGACGAAATTTATAATATCTAAGATTTAGTGCTTTCATATGAAACTGGAATAAAACACTTGGTAGATAATATTTATTCGTTTTGAGTACACTTTTTTTAGAACCTAGTATATAAAAGAATAAATATTTGTCTGTTCAGTGTTTTCCACGTCTGTAAAACATAAACAGGCTTAAATATTAGATTATACATTTATTAAGAATGTTCAATTTCTAAATTGAAGATTTTATATTTAAAAATTTACATTTACGTTTTTACATTTTATTTGACGTTTTAATCTTTTAATCGGAGTTAATTTTTCGAAAAACTATAAAATTGTGAGAACAAATTGCTATGTAAAAGTACAAGGCACTATTCTCATGCTGTGAGCTTTGCTGCTCCGTTACTTTTATAACGCTTAAACTATTTTTAATTTATTGTCAATATTTTTGAGGCGGGTTTCCTTAAATGACCATTTTTAAGGTTAGTACGTTTGATTAAATGAAATTGATATTACGTTGATAGTTTCCATTTTATTAGTACTGATGGTATATGACTAGCATCTGTTGGTTCTATATATCAATTTGAAAGTAAGAGCAATCTCTTGTTAGTAATTTCAGTGTAAATTGTGACGAAACCAGAAATAACCCATAATATTCTCCCCGTGTGATCTTAGTATTTCCGTTGATGGAATAGTATAGGGTATCCATATTTTAATCAACGGTATGTCAGAGTTTTATTAATTTTTATATATATTTGCAAAATGAAGAAGAAAGTTCAGTACAGGCAGTTAAACAGCTGATCTGTCAATTTAGAAGTAAGAGCAAGTACCAACTTGCTGAAAAGCATACCATACACAAAAGGGGTAATAAAATGTACTGCACAAACTATAGCGATATAAGCTATATATCTATTAATTATTAGGATATACAGTATTTTTTCTGATACACCTGGAACGATTGAGTGAATAGGTGAACTATCAAATAGGAGACTATTAGTGTGGAATTAGAAAAACTAATAAATCGTGATCAATTATTCACTATTAACTATTAGGCAGTTAATGAGAAATGTTGGGAATACAAAAAAAAAACATTAAACTAGTAATTTATAGATTTTAAACAAGCACTGATATAATCATAAGAATAAAACTATGAAATACCATGGCAGAACTAGGCTTACCTAATAAACTAATTAATTTAACAAGTCAAGGAAAACTGTCGACTTATTTTCAAATGTACTGCAAAGTTATTTAAAAAATGTGACCGAATTAGCGTAACACCTGTTTTGAAAACTAAATATTATGAGACAAATTGGGGATATTATATTACACAAACTAAACCGCTTGCCTACAAAAAATATCAAGAAAATACGATACGGTGAGAAAGACTAATGACTTTACAGCTAATTGCCACATAAGTATCAATGTAACTATAGCTCGCAAAATGGGTTCAATTACATTGCAATTTTTAAATTTTTCGTGATAAAATGAAGTGATTGATTGTTGTTTTGAAAAAGTAAGTTGTTTTTTATTTTTATATTCCTATCATCTGATATTGTAATATCAACAACATTTTTCATAATATATTCTAAAATAACGAAATTACTAATAACGAACAAAAGTTTTATTAATTTCTTGTTAATATAATTATGTAGAAACTTAGATTTTTATCTTGTTCTTACTATAGTGCTAAAGCACAAATGTAGTCATAGTCTACCGTATTTTTTTCATAGTGGTCATAGTTTTTAATTGTAGTATAGGTTATGTGTTTATAATAACTAGCGCATAGAAAATAATAAAATTTTGTACCCTGTGCTTTATGTTTATTATCCTTTATTGTATTGGAACATCTAGAAGTATAGCAATACATTTTAATTGTTGAACAAAAGAGAAAATAAAAACACTTTTTGTGGTGTGCCACTTAACCATACACAAAATCGTACACAAATAGTCAAATGGTAGTAAAAGTCGATATAGGCCGCCAGACGGCAGAGGCATCGCCGCGCTCGATGTCTATACTATGAAATGTTTTTCATACAGTTTTCGGATCAGATTTTTCAAAACATCAAATTACATCTTCTTTTTGTCTTTCTTTATTTAGGGTAACCGCTACTGTTTTTTTCTTCAGCGTTTCTTCTTAATCTACATTAATGTTATATTCCAATTCTTTCTGGAACGAGCTATAACTTTTCTCAAATAACCATTTTGTGTGGTTTAGTCGCCTTAAGGTTTGGCATGCTTTGTCAGATGCTCTTTAAAGTCCCTTTTAATATTAATATCGTTTGAGAAATTTTTCCCAGATACTTATATTTCGTTTTGATTTTCAATCTTCTTTTAATGTTAGTTTAAATGGTCTAGTAGTGTGTTCGTACAGTTCAGTTATAAGCAAAATTAGGTGTTGTTGTACACCTAGTTCTTTTAGTATCAGTCATAAGTGTATCCATTTGACTCTGTGGAACGCTTTACAATAGTCTATAAAACAAATCCATAGTAGGATATTGAATTCCCTAGACTTTATACTTTTCTTGGACTTATTATAACAGTTTTAAAATTAAATGTTTAGTGAAAATATCTACGCGACTTTAATGCATTAAATATTTTAATTAAAAATCGACATATCTATTGAAATTAGACAGTAAAAAAGTATGTTATTAAAGATTGATTTATAAATTATTGTAGTTTAAATTCAATTACGCTATGAAACAAATATTGCATGTCATAAACTGCAGTAATCCAAAAATTATAAATATCTCCCTGTTGTTTGAGTTTTCTTTAATTAATAGGGTAACATTATAATCCTACCGAAGGGGCCTCTAATTTCATAAACTGTTACACGATTACTCTATCCGATCTACGTACATTTATGAACTAAATGTTTTAGTGACAATGCCTTTTAATAAAAAATACTAATTAATAAAAATGAAAACTTAACTTTTCCAAGTTTATAATAGACACTTTCTTATGTTTAAAAATATATAAAATAAGTAATATAAATTACCGCCTTGTTTATTAAAACTAAAAAGTAAAATAAAGTTATGTGTCGGTTAACAATTTATATTTAACTACATTAGCCAAATAATCCTGAAATTCCTTCATGACTAAATTGATGGATATTTAAATAAATTTTAAGTGTTAAAATGTACCTGCTGTAAAATTTGAAAATCTACTACTAATACAATTATTGGCAACATCGCAGGAGCTTAGAAATGTAAGCAACATGGTAAATACGGATCCCAAAAATGATTTATCCTATTGTGGAGTCCACTTAATGCTACATGTTGGTCGGAGTCTACATAAAGCGCTACTTAGATAATAATATACACCGTGTATATTCTACTGGAGTTAGTATAATACCGTTTTAGAACGGAGCTTACATTAACCGCTAGATGTATATATATATATATATATATATATATATATATATATATATATATATATATATATATATATATATATATATATATATATATATAAGCGGGGATCCTACAGCTTCTGCCGCTTCCCGCATTTCGATCGCCATCTTTTTCTATCTCTCCAGGTGTCTTCATCAATGGCTCTGTCTTTCATGGTTTCCATAACACCTTGTATCCAAGACTTGGCTGGTCTTCCTCGTTTCCTTCTATTACTTGGATTGTATTCCATAGCTCTTTTTGGCCATCTGTTGTCGTCCATCCTCTGTACGTGTCCATACCATATTAACTGTCTAGTTTCTATTCTTTCAGAAGTTGTATGTACTCTATCTGTTTTTCTTCTAATTTCAGAATTAGGTATACGTTCTACTCTTGATATACGGCAAGCTCTTCTTAGGTAGTCCATTTCAACCGTGTCAACTTTTTTCTTTCCTTTTACTGTCATTTGCCAACATTCTGCTCCATATGTAAGAATGGGCTCTACAATTACTTTGTAGATAGTCATTTTAGTTCTCATAGTAGCTTTGTTGGACCAAAGTATCGAATTCAGAATTTGAACACTCTTCCTGCCTTGTTGCACTCTATAGTCTATATCTCGTTCAGTTGTTCCTTTACTGCAGATAATACTTCCCAAATATTTGTATTCGTAGCACCTTTTCATTTGTCTAATTTCCAAATCCGGGTCTTCGTCTTCACTGCCTATTCGCATATATTCTGTTTTAGACATATTCATACTCATCCCCCATTTTTCGTATTCATCTTTGAGCTTTCTAAGCATATAATCTGCATCTTCTTCACAGCTTGCAATTAGTACTTGATCATCTGCAAAGAACAGCGTTGTCAGATAATGGTTGTTAAGCTTCAACCCCATTCCCGCACATTTTTGTCTCCACTGGTGCAGTGCTTCTTGGATATATATTTTGAATAGGGTGGGGGAAAGACAACATCCTTGTCTCAAGCCTTTCGTTACTGTAAATACCCTTGAGAAAGTATTTCCTGTTTTTACAGTGCTTTGAGGACATTTATAGATGTTCAGTATTGCTTTTAGATATGTTTTACTAAGGTCCGTTTTCGTCAAGACACTAAATAAGAGTTTTAAAGGAACTGTATCATAAGCCTTCTCCAGATCTATAAATACCAGATGCGTAGGGAGGTTTCGAGCTGTTCGTTTTTCAATTACTTGTTGAAGGGTAAATGTGTTGTCCACGCACGATCTTCCTGCTCTGAAGCCGCTTTGTTCTTCAATTTCTTTATACTCCTCTTCTATTCTTCTTTTCAATATACGACCATATAACCTTCCCAGCGAGCTAGTTACGCTAATGCCTCTATAATTTCCGCATTCTTTTCTGTCTCCCTTTTTATAAATGGGGCTAATGTGGGCCAAATTCCAATCGTCTGGAATCGTTTGGCCTTCAATTAAGCATTTATTAAAAATATTCACTAAGCTTTCCAAAAGAGCATCCGGTCCATGTTTCACCAACTCGATGGGAATGTCTCCAGGCCCGGGTGTTTTTCCATTTTTCATTTGTTTCAATTCTTTTTTCAGTTCTTCTTTGTTTATCTTATGCACCTCTGAGTTGTCTGTCATTGAGATATGGTCAGGTCTTTCCATAAATTCGTGCCTACTTTCTGTTAATAGCGTTTCGTAATATTTTTCCCACTTTTTATTGTGAATCAGGTTTATATTTCCCTCATCTTTTCTTTCTTTTTTAATACTTTTTATGAATTTCCAAGCTTGTGTCACTTTGGTTCCTCCTAAGCATCGGTCCATCTCTTCGCATTTCTCTTCCCACATTTCGTTTTTTCTTTTAGTGACTTCCTTCTTTGCTTCCCTGTTGAGTCTGCTGTAAATTCTGCGGTCTTCTGAGTCTAAATTTATTTGCCTAAACAATATCGTTATATGAGCTTTCTTTATTAAGTATGTGTTCTTCTTCTATACGGATTTGTAGCGATATGATAATGAGGTTAAAACAATTTTCCTTTCAAATATTCGTAGTTCTTCCTTATCCGTTTTAGTCATTGTCCATGATTAGCATCTATGTATTAAAATAGGTAAAAAGTTTAAATTATGATCTGTATTTCTTTAGTGGCATTATTATTAACCGTGATTATTTATCTAAGATATTTAAAGTGTTCCATATTTACGAAATTGTAGTTGTTAACTTTAATATTTTATCAAGATCTATTAAATTGGTCTCTTCTGTTGATTCGCTTGTATTTCTTCTTAGCTTGATGAATTCTTCTTTTTTCATTCTGTGAACTACTAGTGGGTTCTTTTTACGGAATTCTTCATCACGTTTAGGTAATCATCAACGGTATATAAACGTTGTTGAAATTTTAGGGCATTTTCAAAATCTCCAAAATCACTACCATTGGGTAAAAGCTATGACTAGGAAAGAAATAGCGTAATGTAATTTTTTCAATGGTAGGATGAGTTTCCAAAATCATTTTCAGAATCAAAACTATTTTAATGCTGCGGTTTTGGCCGCCACAAGAGTCTGACCACAAAATTACATGTTTTGCAGAAGTAACATTTTCTTCAATGTGTTTCTTAAGACAAATGCCTACGTCCTGGGCTCCCCGACCAGCTTCACCTTCTATCCAAATATAACAATGACTTTTTTATCCTTGGCGCTATGGATACCAAGGTTGAAAATACATAATTGACGCTTATAATATACAATATTTATTAGAATTCTCGAAAGGGGAAGAGTTTTTCTTTAAATCAAAACAAAAGGTTTCCACTTTTGGTTGATCGTTGCTTATCTTCATGTCTAGCTTTCTTTCTTCTAAGTGCACATTTTTCAACTTTTTTCTTTGAAGATTAAATCGTGTTAAAAACATTTTTTTGTAAAACGAAAATTTAACAAGATCATTGTCTGCTTCTTCAATATACAATTCATACATTTTACTTAATGTTATGTCTTTTGTTAAGTATTCTTTTTCTGTGTTAGCTCTTCTGTAATGTGACTATTATAGAAAAATTTAAGCAATAACTGCCACTACTTCTTAACCTAAACGCCTCAACAAGTTGCCAACGTCACCATTGTTAACCACGTTTATGTACATATGTTGCCAAATATTCGATTTACAATCATTAAAACGCTCGCAACAGGCGCTTGGTCCAAAACTAATACACAAAAATTAGTCGCTTGCTCTAGTTATGCAAAATTCAAAATCCAAAATAAAAAGAAAGGTTCTTTTTAAATATATCTGGTTATCCGTTACTAACAGGTTAATGGGATTTATTACGTAGATAGTTTATGCCTTTTTCTATCTTCTTCTTTAAGTTCCATCTTCTATCGAAGGTTGGAAATCATCATGGCTATACGGACTCTGTTGACTGCCGCTCTATAAAGTTCTGCACTACTGCATTCAAACCATTCCCTTAAGTTTTTAAGCCAGAATATTCTTCGTCTTCCCACATTTCGCTTTCCTCGGATTTTGCCTTGCATAATAAGTTGTAATAATGCGTATTTTTGCCCTCTCATCACATGTCCTAAGTACTCAAGTTTTCGTCTTTTGATAGTTAATAATATTTCCGCCCCATTTCCTATCATTCTAGTTACTTCCACGTTTGACATTCTTTGAATCCATGATATTCGTAGGATTCTTCTGTAACACCAAAATTCAAAGGCGGCCAACTTATTCAGATGGACTTGTTTTAGTGTTCACGCTTCCAAGCCATAAAGAAAAGTAGAGAACACGTAACATCGAAGCATTCTCAGGCTCTAACTTTATATCCCGAAAACAAAGAAACTTTTAAAGTTTAAAAAATAATGCACGTGCTATTTCAATGCGTGTCCTAATTTCTTTTGTTTGGTCTACATCTGATGTTATCCTGTTGTTCCTCTTTTCCACCAGAAAACGCCATAATCCACAATTTAAGAAATTGGGGCTGGGTCTAGTGATGCATAACGCCGTTCATATAGCAATTTGTTGTCACATGTTTATAGTTTTTCAAAAAATGAACTCCGATTTAAAGATTAAAACTTAAAACAAAATATAAAAACCTATTGAACCTTATTCAGAAAATTTCAGAAAAGAATAACTTTTGTGAAAGATTGTGGGACACAGTCATATTTTAAGATAAAAACTTCAATTCAGAGAGTGGACATTCTTAATAAATGTATAATCTAATATGGAAGCATGTTTATGTTTTACAGACTTAGAAAGCACTGAGCACACAAGTATTTATTTTTTTATGTACTAAGTCGTAAAATAAGTATACTCAAAACAAATAAATATTATCTACCAAGTATTCTACTCCACTTTAATATCAATGCATCAGATATATTATAAAGATTTCGCCGTAGTTGTAAATTAATAGGAGATAAAGCCAAATGTAGAGCATATAGTGAAATCTGAATATCTTAGAATAACTATATCGAGCGGAAACATTATTGATGAGCAAAAGGGAGACCCATCGCTGAGAAAGTGACAAAGCAATTGGCAAAAGCAAAGGGTACTTTGTACTAAAGTACCCATACTCTAAAGCATAAGCAGGTCTTTTCGTACTCTTTTAGTAAGTGATAGATTCGACCGTTACTTGATTTAAATTCATTTTATCTAACAATTAAACAGGTATGCGTTTACACGTCATATTTTGTAAGTTGAGGAGGGGATAACTGTTTGTCTCAAGTTGGTCATTCAGAATTATGTCTGTATTTTTTAATTTGCTAATTTCCATAGATTCTAATATTCATGGAATCTACAGATAGCTTAAGGCCTTTATTATAAATACACTTTTTTAGTAATAAAAATATATAAATAGAACCTAGAATACGCCTGTAAAAGTATGTAACCTTTGATCTCTGGGATAAACCCATCTCCTGAACAATGGTGCCAATATATGTAGGTAAAATTTTTTACACCTATTTTAACCTGTTTATTTCCTCATTATCAATATATATGAGTTGTAACCGATACCACAAACGCATTTACTTATAGAGACTATATATTGACTATAGTTATTACTATACAAATCTGACTCGAAATATCGTCTTAAAATAACAGTAACAGAAAAGTGAAAGATTAGTCATTTTTTATGAAGTTTAAAGTAGAAGCGTTCACGAAAATTGAAGTACTAATAAGACCACCGCAATCGGGCGTACCCTGGGTAATGAATAATTAAGTAATCGTTAATTCTTAAATCACCCGTTCAATATGTTTTTTTGTCAAATCGGTCCTTTTTAGGACCAACTATTCTAATTATGTGTATAAATATATAGAGTATATCTAGAGATAAAGACACTCCACTTTACATATGCGCTTAACAAAATGCAGGAAGCACGTAGATGGCCAATCCTATGGTATTTGGTATTAAGCTAATCGCTGAAAATTACATATTAAATGCAGGCAAAGAAGCAAAGAAAAACTTATGAGAGAAAACAAAACCAGTCAGCTGAGAGAACCTTTCAACGATGTTGAGCTTGGATCCGCTATCCACGTATATAATGAACAATATTACGGCTCCTGGCTGAGGATCTGAGCACAAAACTAACTATAAAATTGGAACTAAAAATACAACAATGGCTAATATTCAAAGTCTTTAGACAAGCAAAGCAAAGACAAAGTTGTTGCCTTGCTTAAACCTGGCAAAAACTCCAACGACCACAAAAGCTATCGGCCAATATATCTATTTATTTTGTCAGCTATACAGAATACTTCTGTACATGATCCTTAATATAAACCGATAATAGAAGAAAAACTCAAATTAAAAGACAAAAGTGGCTATATATGACAGGTTAGATCATATATGTCACAAATACTAAATCTTGCCCAACACAGCGAAGAGAAGTACGAAAAATATCAGGTATGAGGAGTGGTATTTGTTAATCTAAATGCCGCTTATAAATAGTTATTTAAATAACTTATAAAATATTTAGTTATAAATTAGTCAGCCAAATTCAGGGAATATTAAGACTCACATCCATACATAAGCTCTACAATATCGTAGCTATCAATCCACCTAATATCCGAAGATAAGTAGCTAGAGAGCAAAAAAAAACAAAGTCCAGATTCGTGACATCCACTCCACGAATACCAGCTCATTTTATGACTAGAATCAAGGAAAAACTAGCTATATCAACACATCTGCAAGATATACAAACAAAAATAAGCTGCTCCTCTCCATCTGATCCCTCGAACGGAACTTCCTTATGGTAGTTATCTTCCTTAAATCTGCCAGGAGGACTCTTGCCTGCAAACACCGGTTAACTTGTGTGCATGTGGGGTGGTACAAGACTTATCGCGCTTTCTTAGTTAACTTTACCGTTCAAATCGCTCTTTTTGAAGGGACAAGGTTTATTTATGTGAACTGAACATGTAAAGTACAGTCAGTAAGCTATTACTTATAAAGATCATTGAAAATTTGACACTAACTCCACTTATATTGATTACATATTACTCCTAAATACGAGATAAAACATTCAGAAATATGTAATATTGGTGAAGTGGTATAATTCATGTTAGAAAAATTAATCATTCTTCCCTTTTTTGTGCACTACTACCCATTTTAACAAAAAAATATCTATTTTAGCACTTAAATATTTATTTTGAGATAACCTTCTATCCAGAATTAAAAAATAGAATAATAAGAAATAGAATCCAGAAAAAAATAAAATAATAAAATAGAAGAATTAAAATAATAAAAAAGCTGTATATAAGATATCATGAAACAATGGATGAAATAAAAGAAGTTCTTATTAACCGGATTCTTAAATAAAACGTATAAAGACATACTCACGTTAACAAAATACATTAGGAAATTTTCGCATATGAAAAAACACATCCAACTTGGTAATGAAATCCTTTTGTATCTATAAATCTATTTTTAGAAAAGCACGTACCTACCAAAAACAGGTATTTGGTAGTACACATATCTGTTACATACTGTAATGCGTATGAATGATAACAAAAGTAAGGAGTCTATATGAACCGTTTAGAATATACGCTGGAAATAAACGGCTTAATCCCATAGTTGCCAAACTATCAGAGCTTACTTAAACCGATATACGTATGGTTCCAATATACACGGAACAAGATCTGAACGACCCCTATAATATATACACGTGAACTAAGCGATATACATTCATGATACAGGGGTACTTAGGGGCTCCACAAAATTTTTAAAAATTGTGAAACTATACATGTTGACGAATCGACAGAGCCAATATTATGGAATGGTCAAGTGAGCTCCGTATATCGGTGGCCACTTGACCACGGAGCTCACTTGAACCTGAATTTTAACATGGGCGGAGTCCACTTTATGCCGTAGATATATATATATATATATATATATATATATATATATATATATATATATATAATATTAAAAATACTTGAGATAACGAAGTTGGTTTTAGAAATCTATAATTTTAAATATTTATTTAGGCATGTTCTAGGTATGCATTATAATAATAAATTTCAGCGTAAACTGTTATTTTACGTTATTACAAAAACTAATTAAATAAGGAAACTTTTGCTTACCCGTTTAAAATCCACTTATCAGCGTTTAAAATCATAAACCTATTGTCACGTGTACTCCCACCTTTACCCGTATAAAGAAAGTGCTTTAACGGTACTGGTCTTTGATGTGTCGACACTACATAAACTTTTCTTTGATGGGTTCTTCCTAACCAATCCGCAAATTCGATTGTATTCGGTACTGTAGCACTAAGCAAAACCACACACACTTGTGCTGGAAGCATTATAAGAACTTGTTCCCATACGTGTCCTCGTTCTCTGTCGTTTATGTAATGCACCTAAACATTAAATTACATTTAATAAATAAAAATTCGAATGTATAAATAATAAATAGCTCTTTTTCTTAACTAAGTGATGGATTCGATCGTTACTTGATGGAAATTCATTTTATCTAACAATAAAACACTGAAAACTTTTGTTTTCAATACTTCCATAAAATTTATTATGGTGATCTATTTTTGGTATGCACTTTTACACTTTATAGTCTTTAACTGAATAAGTTGAGGAGGGGAGAACTGTTTGTCGTAAGTTGGTCATTCAAAATTATGTCTATATTTTTTTAATTTGTTAATTTCCAAAGATTCTAATATAGATAGCTTAAGGCCTTTATTTTGTGCTTTTTCTTTTGGCTCTTGTTGTTCTTAATATAATTGCCAAATTGTTGTTTGTGCTAAACGCTGGCGTTATTCCTTTCTTTTTTATGTGTTTGGATATTTTTCTTAATATCTTGCCTGTATATGTAATCAAGCAGAAGGTACTCTTTCTCTGGTGGTGGAAATACTAATTTCACGGCTTTGTTATGTACCGTAGTAGTAGTTTCTGATTTAAAATTGTATTCATTGTTCGTTGTACCCATTGTCTACTGCTATTTATTTAATGATATTCAATTCTATCTCGAAATCTCGAAGTTGTTTTTTTTTGCCATAAGAATTTCTATTAATCTATGTAACATGCTACAATATTGGTAGGCGGCCAATTTTCTTTTTCCTTTTTCTTTTTTTTTCTTAACCTTAGCCTTATCCTTTTTCTTAAACTCCTCATTTTGGAACAACCTAGAGCCCACAGACCTATCAATCGTATGATATTTTGATTATTTAAAGCTCTTGGCAGCATTGCTTTCAGTTATGTATAAAAGGTCACATATCTTGGATCATTTCAGTATGGCGAGACATTTCGGTGCTTCCTTGAATCTCCCGGAAGTCGTGCAGGATGGAGGTTGATCAGAAATGGGCGATCCTGCTGCTTTTTGCCCTCGCATTTGCAGATAACCTTATTATGTTGGTGGTGAGAAATGAGTGTAGATCCAAAGAGATGCGTGAGATGCTTAGGTAAACAAACTTGAGAAGAGGACCCTTCATTCTGTTGTGTTCTTTCTGATTGACCTCTAAGCCCTGCCGGACTTGGATACGGCGGTACTAACAGAGTCGTACAGGAGACATCTGACCAGGGCAAATACGAAGAGTGTGTAAAGAGTAGCATTGGAAAAGACCCCTGGTATATATTAGAATATAAAAGTCGTTTTAAACATCATTATATCAACGAATAAGCCATTATAAAAACTTAATCAATCTTTATAAATACTCTATCAATAAACCTTTATAAATATTATATCAATATGTGAAAATGATGTGAAAAGAAAAGTTTCTACTCTTCTTCTTCTTTCCGTATAATGTCCATTACTGAAAGTTCGTTATCATAATTTTATTCACCACTCAAGTGAATTCAACTCTCTACTCACAATTATTTATGTTTATTAAATCTCAAATGATGTTGCATTTCTGCGACCGGTTTCGGAGTTTACAATTTGTACTCCATCATCAGACCTATGAAATTAAGAAAGGATTAAGTATGGGGGCATATCAAGCTATTGCTGTTTTAGTTAGTTAAGCCGTCATAACATCCCTCAAGGACCAATTATCTAAGATTTTTGCCAATACACCAAGAACACCAATTTTTTAAAATATTGTTATGTTGTTCTGTGTGTTCAAAAATTAAGTGAAGCACGACGTGGTTTAACTAAACTTATTTAACTCAAAACAAAAAGGACCATCTCGAACAGCTGACTAAGTCACGGTCGAATCAGAAACTCCGAAAATTCTCGAAGTTCATCTCTGCGTCGATGGAATGAGTTTATAGTATTTTATCTGAGTTCGCGGAATATTTCGGCGATAGACAGAATTCTCGATTTCTAGCACAGTGCCGTAAATAGGGGTATCTGGCTCACAACAATACAGTGTATATTTTAATTATTTTAATTTCATCTTGTGGGTGTCCGTTTTATAAAGAAAAATAATAAATGGTCCTTGAGGGATTTTATGATGGTTCAAGTAACTAAAAAAGCAATGGGTTGATATGTCCCCTATACTATAATCCTTTCTTAGTTTCATAGGCCTGATGATGGAGTATAAATTGTAAACTGTGAAAACCGGTCACAGAAACACGTCATTTAAGATTTGATAAACATAAAGGATTGTGAATAGAGACTTTTTCTTTCCATACCAATCAGAAACTGTTTATTGATCTTACATTTTTATACTTCTCAAACAAATTTTGAGGGCTATATAGATACCATAAGAAAACTTCTCATGTAAGCTTCGAGATTATTAGTGCTTTTTTAAAAGTTAATAGCAAATTTTGAAAAAATAATAATGTTAATCTCTCTACGATTAGTTAAATAAATTATGGATGAAATTTTACTTAAGTCTCAAATGAAAGCTTTTAAATAAATTTGATTTACAAAAAAAATGTGAACACTGCGTAGACAATAGAAAATATTTTATACTTTAAATCGCAAAATACATATTGTACTTATTACTCACTTAAACAATAAATGAAATTGTCATTTACAAAGATTGTTTGGGCTGTAATAAGAGGTATCTGGCTCACAACAAGTGTATATTTTAATTATTTTAATTTCATCTTGTGGGTGTCCGTTTTATAAACAAAAATAATAAATGGTCCTTGAGGGATTTTATGATGGCTCAAGTAACTAAAAAAGCAATGGGTTATACGTCCCCTATACTATATTCCTTTCTTAGTTTCATGGCCTGATGATGGAGTACAAATTGTAAACTGTAAAAACCAGTCACAGAAACACATCATTTAAGATTTAATAAACATAAAGGATTGTGAGTAGAGACTTTTTCTTTCCCAGAAACTGTTTAATGATATTACATTTTTATACTTTTCAAAAAAAATTTAAGGGCTTTATAGTTACCATAATAAAACTTTCCATGTAAGCTTCGAGATTATTAATGCTTTATTAAAGGTTAATAGCAAATTTTGAAAAAATAATAAATGTACTCTCTAAGATTAGTTAAATAAATTATGGATGTAAACGAAAGCTTTTAAATAAATTTGATTTACAAAAAAAAATGTTAACACTGCGTAGATAATTGAAAAAACGGGTGTGGCAGTCCAGTGGGACTTCCGGTAGAAGTTATACTTCTATACACGCGTTCGTCGTTAAAAATTTATATAGGAGTCAATCTGCACAATCATTACATATGTAATGCTATAGGTAACGGAGAGCAGAAAGAGAAAAAGAATTAGTTATATAGGTATATGGTGCATCGTTTGCTGTATATAAACATTTGACCTGTAATAGGAGTATAGTAAATGAAGGATTGTATCAATATTTTAATGAAAATATATATTGTTATTTTTATATATGTATAAAAGGAGTTGAATGCAAAAAAAAATTTTAGACATACTCTGCAGTCATTAATATAAAAATTACAATACAATTAATACACTGCAACATAATTCAATATAATAATACAATATAAATTAAAATATGTAATATTCATAAGTATTTAAAACTGCCAATATACATAACTTACTTTACGAAGACAAAAATAAAAAACCAACAACTCGGATTATGTTGTAAATTTTCATTTTATTTTAAAATTCATGTTTTTTGCGTATATTACATAGATTTAATAAGATTAACGTGAGGTTTTTAAATATTTTAAAAATAAAAAAGGAAATTCATAATTGGGATTCAAACTCACAGCCACCAGCGTATGAACCAAACACGTAAAGGATTTGCCAATTAGACATGACACTAACGGATTTCAAAATTGACAGTTCTCGGTAAAACTGTGATTATTTTGAAATACAAAAGCCTAAAATAATTTTGTTATAAACGTTTAATTTTAAATAATACAAAACATATCACATAAATAATAATATTAATACATATTATATTATATATATTATTATATATATATATATATATATATATATATATACAATAATATATATAATATTAAATATATATACAAAAGGAACATTTTTATTCTCGAGAGAGGAAGAGAGAGAAAATATATCTTCTGCCTCTCTCTTACTCATTATCTTACATATGTAATGGTTTCACAGATTCACTCTCATGCAAATTTCCAACGGCGACCGTGCGTATAGAAGTATAACTTCAAAAACTATGCAATGGCGCTGCAATATTAAACAATTTGAGAATATTTTATATTTTAAATCGCAAAATACATATTGTACTTATTACTCACTTAAACAATAAATGAAATTGGCATTTACAAAGATTGTTTTATCTTTAAATCCGTAATTATATAGTCATTGGGGACATACAAAGAACTGATAAGAACTATTTTCGAGAATTTCTAACCACTATATTTGAAACGATTTTGTAATTTAGTCTCATTATGTTTTCCAGTATCATAATGAAAGGTGCGAATACGCGTATTAGAATCTATTTTATAGAATGTAGACGGTTAAGTGTAGTACGAGTAAACAGATCAAATTAACACGGAATCCATAAAGGATAGTCTGCAGTATTTAAATATATGTATACAAACACGGTTTCCTGAATATCAATATTAAACAAAGTATGAGCAAAGCTACTGGAGTATATGTGAGCACAATAGAAAGGATAATTCAACAAGCGATTATGTTAATAAACACATATACAAATAATTAACAAGAATTTTCATCTACTGTGCTAAACGAAAGCAACAGTGACAGACTTAAGAGACTAAAGTACATTCCTTTACCAAATTCCCATCAGTAAACATGAGCACGTGTTGATATTCGCCGTCTCATTTATCAAGAGGCTATTAAATATAATTTATTACCTTAAGTCAGACAGATTCTCATGTTACAGATCCAAACTTGCCAGGATTTTAAATTCAAATTGTATCGTGTTGATTTTTAAGTTAATATATTGTGTTATATATTTATGTATATTTATGTTATAGTTATTGTTAAGTTATTTACTGGTCGTGTTATTTTTAAGAGTTTAGTTTAATTGTGATATAATGATTAAATTTTAAGAAATTCTTACACTAACAGTTTCAAAAGTAAATATTTTTAAAAATCATATGATACATAGGTCGTACATCAGTACGACCCTGTTTGGCTTACACGTGGTTCTATTGACGATTGGGAATTTGTAAAATGAATACGGTTTACGACAAACAGTTCATTCGCTATACAATTTACCATTTTCATGAGGGAACTCCGTATTCGAATTTCATCCAAAATGAACTATCTTTTTTACTCTTAATTAAGTTACCTCTATGAGGAGCATAAAATTAAGTAAGCGTTTTAAGAAGCTTTAACTAATTTTAAAAGCAAATAAGATACAGTACCTCATCAAAAATAACATATTCCAAATCCCTAGTAATATCACTTCCACAGTAGAGCATAGATCGTAAAATTTCAGTTGTCATAATAAGGCAAGATGCTTTTTGGTTAATTTGAAAATCTCCAGTAATAAGTCCAACATCATTAAACTTTTCTTTAAAGTCTCTGTATTTCTGATTAGAAAGTGCTTTAATAGGTGAAGTGTAGATTGACTTTGTCATGTGCTTCTGAGAAAGCGCTATCGCATATTCTGCTACAACTGCAAAAAAATAAATAATTAAAACTATATATCTATTTTGGTTTTGAGGAAAATTTTTTTTTTGGCGAAATCAGGTCGGGCAACAAGACCGACGAGTAGGACCCAAGATAACTATACACGTACAGGACCAATCACAAGAAGCGCTGCCAAGAACCGATCGATAGAGAAGCGCGCCAAGATCTACTATTCAAGTAGCCACTTCGAGCGGGAGGGTCAGTTTACTTCGAGCACCAGCAGAAGCGTTACTACCTGAATTGACAATAGCAAGTGCGACCTTGCCGAAACGTCATCAAAACAATGGTTTTTCTCAAAACCAAAATTATATCCCGGAAAACCACAGAATATAGCTCCTCATCAGCATCAACATCAGCAACATCATATATATATATATATATATATATATATATATATATATATATATATTTATATATTTATATATATATATATATATATATATATATATATATATATATATATATATATATATATATATATATATATATATATGAGCAATTCCAATACTTTTCACCCACTTTTGTGGGAGGGGTCTTTGGATTTGCTCCAAATTGTAGTATGTTATTATACCTTATGAAATAAGACTACAGTTCAAATTTCAGCCCTCTAGGTACACTAGGGCCCGAGAAATCCCTTCTCAAAGGCCCAAAAAAGGCCCTTTTTAGCCTATATTCAAAAAGCTATATCTCGATGTCCTATAAACCGATTTTAATTTAGAATAGCTCATTTTTTTTGTTATAACGTCAGCTATTTACAAAACAATTTTCAAAATCCTAGATCCCAAGATCCATTGTCGGGGACTAAATTAGTGCTGACGAAATTTAAAGATTTTGGTTATTTTAAAAAAATCATAAATAGTGAATGAGTAATTAGAAATACTTTTGATAAATCTTATTTGAAAGGTTTTTTTTATTACCTTTAAAATGAGACTTAGTAAATTAAAATTTATAGAGTAGATTCAGAGTTAGAGCTATTTGAAATTGATCATTTTCGTGAAAATCGCGTTTTTTCGAATTTTCAAGCTAGCAGCAAAAAAATCTTTGAACTTTTAGAGTAACGAAACTTGGTGTGATGATAGTTCTTCATATGTACAACAACCTGTAACTCTTTATTTTTTGTGTTTTAGCCATTATTGACCTTATCTAACTGCTTCAAAAATTGGAAAAATCGAGTATTATGCATCTAAAGTAAGCCAAAGTACTCGGCAGTTTTGGCATTCTTGAATCAATTTCATAATACTAACCCCGTTTTCTCAATATAGATAATAAAAGAACTTACCAAGAGCTTTAACTTAAGTGAAGGTAGAATTCTCTGGGTGCTCGAAAACAAAAGTTTGAATTGTTAAAACGTTTTTTTATAATTCAGGGTATTAAATCTGTGAAAAGTGGTTTTTGCCTATTATTAAGTTTATGTAAAATTTTGAACAACTTTGATTTTGTAGTATATAGAAAACTTCTTTAGTCACTTTTCAAATCTATTAGCAATTGAAACAGTTTTTTAACCACAAAAAAAATGTACCGCCGAGCGGCCAAGAGTGTAAGAATTAATGCTAGTACGAATTCGTGCACGCATGTGTGCACAAATATTTTTTCTCTAATAATTTTTGGAATTCTAATAAATATAATAAGCTTACAATAGAGTTTTACCATATTATTTTACAAAAATCGCTGAAAAAAATAATAAATTATAGTATGTATATGAATTGAACCTGGCAGTAATAGTTACAAATTTGACACTGCCTAAAATACTGAATCGCCAATAGGGAATGATTTTAATTATCAACGAAAATTTTTAAATTGAAAAAATATCACTATCTATTAGGATAATGTAAACATGCCGAGTGGAACAGTAGATGCATTATGCTTTAGTATATACAGCTTTAGTATATAGCATAAGTATATGCTTTAGTTCACATTGGAAAACTTTTTATCAAAGTTTTTTATCAGAAATGTTTATTCTCAAAACCAACAGTAAAACGAAAATTTTTAAACTTAATTAGAATATAAGAATATTTATATATTTATATATATATATATATATATATATATATATATATATATATATATATAAGTATATACGATATAAATATTCTTATATTCTAATTAAGTTTAAAAATTTTCGTTTTACTGTTCGTTTTGAGAATAAACATTACTGATAAAAAACTTTGATAAAAAGTTTTCCAATGTGAACTAAAGCATATACTAATGCTATATACTAAAACTGTATATACTAAAGCATACTGCATCTACTGTTTCACTCGGCATGTTTACATTATCCTAATAGATAGTGATATTTTTTCAATTTAAAAATTTTCGTTGATAATTAAAATCATTCCCTATTGGCAATTCAGTATTTTAGGCAGTGTCAAATTTGTAACTATTACTGCCAGGTTCAATTCATATACATACTATAATTTATTATTTTTTTCAGCGATTTTTGTAAAATAATACGGTAAAACTCTATTGTAAGCTTATTATATTTATTAGAATTCCAAAATTGATTAGAGAAAAAATATTTGTGCACACATGCGTGCACGAATTCGTATTAGCATTAATCCTTACACTCTTGGCCGCTCGGCGGTACATTTTTTTTTGTGGTTAAAAAACTGTTTCAATTGCTAATATATTTGAAAAGTGACTAAAGAAGTTTTCTATATGCTACAAAATCAAAGTTGTTCAAAATTTTACATAAACTTACTAATAGGCAAAAACGACTTTTCACAGATTTAATACCCTGAATTATAAAAAAACGTTTTAACAATTCAAACTTTTGTTTTCGAGCACCCAGAGAATTCTACCGTCACTTAAGTTAAAGCTCTTGGTAAGTTCTTTTATTATCTATATTGAGAAAAAGGGGTTAGTATTATGAAATTGATTCAAGAATGCCAAAACTGCCGAGTACTTTGGCTTACTTTAGATGCATAATACTCGATTTTTCCAATTTTTGAAGCAGTTAGATAAGGTCAATAATGGCTAAAACACAAAAAATAAAGAGTTACAAGTTGTTGTACATATGAAGAACTATCATCACACCAAGTTTCGTTACTCTAAAAGTTCAAAGATTTTTTTGCTGCTAGCTTGAAAATTCGAAAAAACGCGATTTTCACGAAAATGATCAATTTCAAATAGCTCTAACTCTGAATCTACTTGATAAATTTTAATTTACCAAGTCTCATTTTAAAGGTAATAAAAAAACCTTTCAAATAAGATTTATCAAAAGTATTTCTAATTACTCATTCACTATTTATGATTTTTTTAAAATAACCAAAATCTTTAAATTTCGTCCGCACTAATTTAGTCCCCGACAATGGATCTTGGGATCTAGGATTTTGAAAATTGTTTTGTAAATAGCTGACGTCATAACAAAAAAAATGAGCTATTCTAAATGAAAATCGGTTTATAGGACATCGAGATATAGCTTTTTGAATATAGGCTAAAAAGGGCCTTTTTTGGGCCTTTGAGAAGGGATTTCTCGGGCCCTAGTGTACCTAGAGGGCTGAAATTTGAACTGTGGTCTTATTCCATAAGGTATAATAACATACTATAATTTGGAGCAAATCCGAAGACCCCTCCCACAAAAGTGGGTGAAAAGTATTGGAATTGCTCATATATATATATATATATATATATATATATATATATATATATATATATATATATATATATATATATATATATATCGTTAAGGAATATGACCGTTTAATTTAATATAAAAAAATGTGCACTCGTAAGTGAATGGGATATTTTCGGTCAATTTGGAGATAAAAAAGAGAAGAGTTGTGCTACTTTAACTATTTATTGAAGACGTTTCTCCCACTGTTCAATGGGCATCATCAGTTCATCTAAAAGAGTGTTATCAGCCATACATCTAATATGAAAAACAATTAAGTAAATGATCTTACCTTTAAAAGATCTGTACCATTAAGATGTTATTATTGTGAAGAAACATCAACAATTATATTAATTTTTTTTTTAATTTAACTTTTGTTAAATTAAAAAAAAAATAATTTAAAATTACTTAAATTGGGAATCTTCCGGCGTTCTGTGTTTCTATGGTTTTGCTGATTTATTTAGTAGATTAATTTTTGATGTTTCTTCACAATAATAACATCTTAATGCTACAGATCTTTTAAAGGTAAGATCATTTACTTAATTGTTTTTCATATTAGATGTATGGCTAATAACACTCTTTTAGATGAACTGATGATGCCCATTGAACAGTGGGAGAAACGTCTTCAATAAATAGATAAAGTAGCACAACTCTTTTCTTTTTTATCTCCAAATTGACCGAAAATATCCCATTCACTTACCAGTGCACATTATATATATATATATATATATATATATATATATATATATATATATATATATATATATATATATATATGTGTGTGTGTGTGTATATGTATGTCTGTGAAATGAAAGCCATATATTATACAAATTAGTCAAACTTTTCACGGCTGAATCGGAATCAATGGAACGATATAACTGTTATAAGTGTTATTTCGGTATCTCTACCTCGTCAGCTGTTCGAGCTGATACCGAAATGTCCAACTAATGTCTCCAAAATTTTCCTACTTTCAGTGGTTCGAGCACAGCGGTGCCTGGCGAAGAACTAAACAATTAAATAAATTATTTTCTTTCGTTTGACCTGTCGAAATGTGCAAATATTAGTTATTGTTCTGATGAAATAGAAGCCATATATCAGGGCATTGGAGCACAAATTAGTTAAACTTTTTACGTCTGAATCGGAATCAATAGGACGATATAACTGTTATTTCGGTATCTCTCCCTCGTCAGCCGGTCGAGATGACTCCGATTCAAACCGAAAGGTCCAACTATTATCTCCAAAATCTTCCAACTTAAAGTGGTTCGAGCACAGAGGTACCACCTGCTTTGGTGGCGAAGAACTAAACAATTAAATAAACTGAGTTGCTATCAACAAGTCCTCACTTCGTTTAATGGCTAGCAACCCCAGTGACGTTACCATGTAGCTAATTCCGTTTATAACTTAAACCTCCTAGTTTATTAACGTCAAAGATGTAATTTAAAGTTAATTTAACCACATTTAAAGAGTTTTTGCCCATGTATTTAGTGGCTTCAAACATGTAAATCAAGATATCACTGATGATGGAATAGTTATTCCGAAAACGTTCTGTGATTTTATATTAATATACTTTTTACAAAGGAATTTTGAAAAAGCTTTTGGTGAAAGTTACTAATATTTGCACATTTCGACAGGAGTCAGAGGACAGAAAACAATTTATTTAATTCTTGTTCTTAGCAACCAAAGCAGATGGAACCTCTCTGAACCTCTCGAACCACTGAAAGTGGGAAGATTTTGGAGACATTAGTTGAACTTTTCGGTTTGAATCGGAATCAGCTCGAACGGCTGCCGAGGTTAAGATATTGACATAACAGTTATATCGTTCTATTGATTTAGATTCAGACATGAAAAGTTTGGCAAATTTGTGCTCCAATGCTATAATAAATGACTTTCATTTCATCAGAGTAATAGCAAGCTTTTGCTGAAAGCTACTAATATTTACATATATATATATATATATATATATATATATATATATATATTTTACTTTTATTATTCACTCGCATTATCCTTTTCCATTTCTATATATATATATATATATATATATATATATATATATATATATATATATATATATATATATATATATGTATATATATACATGTATATATATATATATCTACGGCATAAAGTAAACTCCGCCCATGTTAAAATTAAGGTTCAAGTGAGCTCCGTGGTGAAGTGGACACCGATATACGGAGCTCACTTGACCATTCCATAATATTGGCTCTGTCGATTCGTTAACATGTATAGTTTCATAATTTTTAAAAATTTTGTAGAGTCCATAAGTACCCCTGTATCATAAATGTATATCGCTTAGTTCACGTGTATATATTATAGGGGTCGTTCAGATCTTTTTCACTGTATATTGGAACCATAAGTATATCGGTTTAAGTAAGCTCTGATAGTTTGGCAACTATGCGATTAAGCCGTATACTTTTAGCGTATATTCTAAACGGTTCATACGGACTCCTTAGTCCTTATTTTTGTTATCATTCATACGCATTACAGTATGTAATAAACATGTATACTACCAAATACCTGTTTTTGGTAGTTACGTGCTTTTCTAAAAATAGCTTTATAGATACAAAAGGATTTCGATACCAAGTTGAATGTTTTTTTCTTATGCGGAAATTTCCTAATGCATTTTGTTAACGTTAGTAGGTATGTCTTTATACGTTTTATTTAAGAATCCGATTAATATGAACTTGTTTTATTTCATCCATCTATTGTTTTACGATATCTTGTAGCTTCTTTATTATTTTATTTTTGGTTTTGTTTGTATAATACATATAATTCTGGATAGGTTATCTTAAAATAAATATTTAAGTGCTAAAATAGATATTTTTGTGTAAAAATGGATAGTAGTCCGCAAAAAATGGAAGAATGCTTAATTTATCTAGCCAGAATATATCACTTTACCAATATTACATACTTCTGAATGGTAAGGTAATTTAGGGGTAATATGTAATCAATATAAGTGGAGTTAGTGTCAAATTTGCAA
Organism: Diabrotica undecimpunctata; assembly: GCF_040954645.1. Lineage (NCBI taxonomy): Eukaryota > Metazoa > Arthropoda > Insecta > Coleoptera > Chrysomelidae > Diabrotica > Diabrotica undecimpunctata. The sequence continues at coordinate 67,955,514 of NC_092807.1, read as the reverse complement.
TGATCTTTATAAGCAATAGCTTACCGACTGTACTTTACATGTTCAGTTTAAATAATTAAACCTTGTCCCTTCAGAAAAGAGCAATTTAAATGGCAAAGTCAACTAAGAAGGTGTGAAGAATCTTTTATCACCCCACATTCACACAAGTTAACCGGTGTTTGCAGGCAAGAGTGCTCCCGAGGGTTCAGATGGCGAGGATTAGCTTATTTTTTTTGGTATATCTTTCACATGTGTTGATCTGGCCAGTTTTTTCTCGATTTTAGTCATAAAATGGGCTTGTATTCGTGGAGTACATGTTGTGAATCTAGATTTTGTTTCTTTCGTTCTTTAGCTACTTATTTTCGGATATTAGGTGTCTTGGTAGCTACGATATTGTAGAGCTTATGTATGGATGTGAGTCTTAATATCCGCTGAATTTGGATGACTAATTTATAGCTAAATCTACGTGTTAAGTATGTGTTGGTGTCATTCATACTGGCAAGTTATATTCGGCAGCAGAAGCATAGAATGCAAGCGTTTACGTTTTAAGGGTGGAAGGATGTGCTTCTCATTTTTAGCTGACAAGTTTGCGGAGAATATTACTTCTGATCCTCAATGTGCCTTTTAGTTTTAAACAAAGTTCTGTGAATGACTAAGTGTAATACAAACTATCTTCAAAGTATTTATAGCAAGTCCAGAGTATAAGGATTTCATGACACTATTGGTTGCTCAGATTTGTGAAAACGTCTGTGTTGGGGACATTAAAGTAGCACACCTGAGTTTTTCCGGGGTTTGGCTTAAAAATGATTTATAGTCTATTTTTATTGTGTTTAAGGCATGACTTAGATTTTTCTCCACTTCAGCAACAAAAGTTTTTCGTTGTGCAATAATAGATGTGTCGTGTGCAATAATAAAAGTCGTATACATAATAAAAGTAAAATATTTACTGGTATGGGTTGATGGTTTGTGTACATGTTATACAGTGTAGATGCCATTACGCTACCCCAAAGGAGACCGTTCTTCTGCGTTCTCCATCTGCTATTCTTATCATTGAGAAATACCAAAAATCTTCTGTTGTGTAGGCATACGCTAGTAAAACAAGTAAGTTTATTACCTAAGGAGATATCATATAGATTTTGAAAAAATGTCCTCTTATTTAAGGTGTCTTAAGCTGCAAATTGCTGCTTAGATTGACAAATACCACTCCTCATACCTGATATCTTTCGTACCCATCTTTGCTGTGTTGGGCAAGATTTAGTATTTGTGACGTACATGATCTTCCCTGTCTATAGCAACTTTTGTCTTTTAATTTGAGTTTTTCTTCTGTTTTACCTCTTGAGAAGTATTTTGTAAAGCTGACAAAATAAATATATTGACCGATAGCTTTTGTGGTCGTTGCAGTTTTTGTCAGGTTTAAGCAAGGCAACAACTTTGTCTTTGCTTTGTTTGTCTGCAGACATTGGATATCAGTAACTGTTGTATTTTTGGTCCAAATTTTATAATAAGCTTTGTGCTCAGATCTTCAGTCAGTGACGTACTATTCTTTATTATATACGTAAATAGTGGATCCAAGCTCAACATCGTTAAAAGGTTCCTTCAGCTGACTGGTTTTGTCCTCTCTCATTTTAAGTTTTTCTTTGCTTCTTTGCCGGCAGAGATAGCACTTTCACATTTATTATGTGATTTTCAGCGATCAGCATCCTGATTTTTGGGATTTGTATTAGACTTCTGGATTTAAAAGTGTTATGTGGGTTATATTTACATCAGTTAGCTACCTGAATGTGACAGCGTTATCTTCGATACCTAAAACGCTGCAATCTTTCAAAATTATATGGGTTTATTGTTACGTTATGCCCTACTCTACGTCCTCTCTCTTGTATGTTAAAGAAAATTTATTTGGTTTTCTCATTACTTACTATCAGACCGTTTATATAGCATTCCAATATTTAATCTATGGATTAAATCCGGATAGCAAATAGATATTTTTGACTTTCTCGGAGAAATAATATTCTAACATACAAAATCCTATTAAATTGCCAAAACCTTTCTTGCATATTATATTTACTTATGAGGGACAGCAGCAATATCAATACCATAATAAGACGTATAGGCCTGGACTGGCTAATCGTTGGATAATTGGAAGCATGAGTGTAGCAGTTTTAATGTTTTCGGGACTGCTACCTGGTATCGCGGAGCAGAGATATCGGTACCAAGTTATTGCATATAGGAATTGTTGCTTGAACTTTATTATTATTAAACAGCATTATATTTCCTAGTAAAATCGTCATGACTTTACAGTAAGACAAATTTTCGAACGTTGGTTATGGAAACATCATGTACATACCACCGGATTCCCTAGATCGACATTCAGCAAAATCCTTTTAATAATGATACGGGAGTAAAAATATAAATATCTGGGAGCTTACATCAACAAAGAATTAGATTCAGACTAAGAAATCAGGGTACGAATAGAAATGGCAAGTGCAGCGTTCTTAAAATTCAAGCAATTGAGACTGAGGTTTGTTGAATGTTACGTCTGGTCTCAACTATTGTACGGAGTAGAAATATGGACGGTAAAAGCGCAAATAGTTAAGAAGCTTCAAGCCTTTGAATTTTGGATATACCGGAGAATGTTGAGAATTCCATGGACTGCCAGGGTCACCAATGAGGAAATGCTAAGAAGGATGGGTCGAGACAAAAAATTGTTGAGAACAATAAAAGTACACAGGACTGCATACCTGGGACACATACTAAGGAATATAAAGTCTTCTGCAGGCCATCATGCAGGGTAGAGTCGATGGCAAAAAGGGAATAGGTAGAAAGAGGAAGTCATGGCCGCGAAATATTCGTGACTGGATAAACATGACTGTAGACGAATTATTCCACGTTGCAAAAGACAGAGATACTTTTAGAAATGTGGTCGCCAACCTCCGCTAATGGGGACGGCATAGGAAGAAGAAGAATGATACGCTAAACAAAAAAAAAACAGAGATGAAGATAGGCGCCAAGAAACTCTGTGTTATAAAACAGTTGAATAAAACAGATTCTCGATTCAAATATTCAAAAATTTAATGAACAGCTTACTAAAATAGAAATAACGTCTATTTAAAATGCAATCCATTAATGGCTCAAGGTACAAAGCAGTCCTAGCATCTGCTAATGATATTGATCTTATAAGAAACTCTCTCCCGTCCGCAAACGACATCTTCGTGAAGAGAGCACGAAAAATGTTTCACTTAAAATCAACAAAATACAAGCGAAACAACAGAAGAAAGCAATTCAATACATCTAGATAAAATATTAAAGTCAACAACTATAATTTCGAGAGTATGGAACACTTTAAATATCTTAGATTAATAATCACGGTTAATAATAATGTCACTAAAGAAATACAAAGCATAATTCACTTCAGACCTATTTTAATACATGAATGCGAATCATGGACAATGACTAAAACAAATAAGGAAGAACTCCAAATATTTGAAAGAAAAATAATAAGAAAACTTTTTTAACCTCATTATCATATTGCTACAAATCCGTATAGAATAAGAACACATACTAAATAAAGAAAGCTCTTATAAATATATTGTTTAGGAAAATAAATCGCTTAAGGTAGATCGGACACATACATAGACGCCAAGATGTGAAACTTGGTTAAAAAACGTAAACTCATTTTTGAAACCAAATTCAGTATTTTGCTTTAATCTGTGCCTTCTAAGAATTGCAAGGAAAAACAGACGTTGATAAAGATGTTATTAGAGATATGGGGAATCTAAAAATTGCATTCCACAACATATCTCTTCAACTAAGCAAAAATCCTTAACGAATTGGTTTCTAGTACTCGTACAGAGTATATCGGAATAAAAGGAAAAATACAGTAAAGCAAGAAGAAGAGTGCAAGCATTTACGTTTTAATGGTGAAAGGATGTGCGCCCCATTTTTAGCTGACAACTTGCGGATCATACTATTTCTGGTCCTTAGTTTGCCTTTTAGTTTTAAACAAGATTCTGTGATTGACAACGTGCGATATAAACTATCTACAAGGTATTTATAGGAAATTCAGAGTTCAAGGATTTCATCACACTATTGGATGTTCAGTTTTGTGAAAGCGCCTGTGTTGGGAAAATTGAAGGAGCGCTCCTAAGATTTTCGGGGTTTGGCTTAAAATTAAATCGTAGTTTATTTTTATTATATTTAAGGCATCTATTAGATTTTTTTCCACTGCAGCAATAAAAGTTTTTGGTTGTGCAATGTATCGTCTACATGAAAATCCTAGTATCTACTGGTATCTGTTGATCATTTGTGTAAATGTAATACAGTGCAAGTGCCATTACGCTACCCCAAGCGAGACCGTTTGTCTGCGTTCTCCATATTACCATTGAATGAATGATACGAAAAATCTTCTGTTCTGTAGATATACGCGGATAAAACGATGTTTACAGTTTGTCATACAGTTTTTTTGGAGAAATGTCCACTAATTTAATATGTCGTAGGCGGCATTTAGATTGACAAATACCACCCCTGATACCTTTCGTACCCGTTGTTGCTTTTTGCAACAACGGGTACGTTATTACGTACGTTATAAGTATTACGAATAAAAATAAATAAGCAAGAAGAATATAAGTGAACCATATTTAAAATAAGTGACAGAAAAAAGAATATTATATATACATTTACTTCTAAATTAAAAATAAAATACTCATATGCCTGACAACGAAAGATACAAAAACAAAATATTTAAAGTTGAAAATAATGATAGCTTGTATAAGCTATATATACAAGCGACAAAGTATTTTTTAAAACAATAAGACCGAACATATTATATTATGAAATAATTGTAATATATATGTTGGCTAGAATCAAATTACCATAAAGTCACCGAAATATTTTATCTGAGTAATGACTCACTACTGATTGCTACGTTACGTTATACGATACATTTATAGTTAAAAGCGAAATTAGGTGTTATGCCTCCTTATTATTTTAGTATCTGTTACAAGTGTATCCATGTATAATATATGTGTATCTAAAGTATTATAGTAAGATATTGAATTCCCTACATTTAAAAATCGAAATATTGAAATTAGACAGTAAAAAATTATAATTTTAAGATTGATTTATAAATTATTATAATTTAAATTTTACTACTTTATGGAACAAATATTGTACATCATAAAACGTAGCAATCGATACATCGGAACGTACATTTATATAATAAATTTTTCAGTGTCAATGCATTAAAAAAAATACTAATAAATAAAAATGGACACTTGCCTTTTCCAAGCTTATAACAGACACTATAGTAGAAAACCTCAATTCAGAAGAGTGATTTCATAGTTTAAACGCCGAATATCCTCAAATTTAAATGTACACAGCGGCCCTCGAAAACTGCCTGTTTTCTCGATTGCAATTTGCGTTTCCTCATAAGAAATTACAGAATATATAAAGTAGTATATTTATTTGTGCTTCTCTATAGAAAAACTAACCAGGAGTTGTCGTACAGTGTAGTCAATTCTTGTTCACAAGTAGTAATTATGGTCACACAAAACCTGTATTCTTCCACGCACCGATTATTACCGTCATAAAAATACCAAAAAATATTCTTTTTTCAATAGTAAAAATTAAGTACAAAATTGTAATTAAATAAATTTTATTTATATGTTTCGTTTCGTTACATATTTAAAATTATAAAATAAAAATCGATATTTTAAAACAATATTTTTCAATCGTTTGGCAACTTTGGAATTAGCGACGGAATTCCGACCCGCAGAAATCCGTAAAACTAGTTTTTGTCGAGCAAGTGCCCAGCAACAATAGTTCATTTACATAGGCGTTTCTAAGGGTAGGGCATGTGTTGCATTTTGTGAATATATTTTATGCGATAAGTTTGTGTTATTGATAAAATGTGTTATTGATAATACGAGTGTTATAGTTTGTCGTTTTATAGTAAATTTTTAGTTATATTCTGTGATTATTTGGTTTGAGTTTTATTGGAGTTGGACGAAAAACCGAGTTGTTCCAAGAGAAGACAGCAAAATTCTGATGTTGATTCCAAAAATGAAAAGCCGCAAAAGAGACGGAAAATGTTAACGTCCGAAGAGAAGGTAATGATACGAAACGTTTATGAAGGAATTGTCGGCAGAAAAATGGCATTAAATGTTAGCTAAGCGGTCGACATTTGTAGCAGTTTAACAAAAGTATCCGTTAGCTGTATTTATCGTGTACTTAAAAATACATCGGAAAATAAAAAGCAAGAAAAAGGTAAAACTAGAGGTAGGAAAAGCATTGTTTTCGATGACGAGACAAGGAATATTATACGTCGAAAAATTCATTCATTTTATTTTCGGAGTGAAATTCCAACACTGAAAAAACATTCTCAAGAGCTCAAAAAAGATGACTCTTTACCCAAGATATCTCATAGGGTCTTAATCAGAACTATGCGCGAAATGAACTTTCGATATGTAAAACGCAACAGAAAAAGTATGCTATTAGAAAAAAATGAAATTATTCTATGGAGAAGAATATATTTAGAAGAAATACGAAAAATTCGCAGCACTGGATGCAAAATATATTATTTGGATGAAACCTGGATTAACGAAGGTCATACAGTTGGAAAAGTTTGGCAAGATTTAAATGTCAAAAGTAAACGCGAAGCATTTATAGAAGGCTGGTCTACAGGATTAAAAGCTCCCTCAGGAAAGGGACGGCGTTTAATCATCACCCATATAGGAAGTGATACAGGGTTCTTTGATGATGGTTTGCTTCAATTTGAGTCGAAAAAAACAGGTGATTATCATAAAGAAATTACTTCCGAAGTATTTGAGCGCTGGTTTAAGAGAATCTTACCAAAATTGGAATCTGGGTCTGTGGTTGTTATGGACAATGCGCCATATCATAGCCGCAGACTAGAACAATTACCGACGACGGCATGGCGGAAAGGGAGAATTCAAGAATGGCTTACAGAAAAGGGGATTGCATACGAAGAATCAATGCTCAAAATTCAACTACTTGACATTGCACGGTTAAGGAAAAGTGTGTGTGTGTGTGTGTAGTTTCATTTTATGACTAGAGACATAATCTATTAGCCTATTATGTTTTGAGTTATTAATTAATTTTTTTTTTAACAATTGTCATAGAGAGAACCCGTAACAACAATAAAATCTTATCTTCTATTGACTTACATATAAGTACGTACCTACGTTAAATTTTTTTTTTATTATCATTATATTTTTTTTTATTTTTTTTTTTTTTATTTTTTATTTTTTTTTTTTTATTTTTTTTTTTTTATTATTATTTTTTTTTCTTAATTTTTTTTTTTACTGGAAGGAAAAGGAAAATATATGGTTTTGCTGATTTATTACATACGCCTAGGGGTCTATCAAGGCGATTTGCACAACACAAAATTAGACCACGGATAGAAAGGTTAACAACTGGGTTAAAACAAAGGACTTATATAACTAACTTTTTATGTTTGAAATATATACACTGTTACCATAATACATTTAGAAATTCAATTTCATTTCACGTATGTGGCGAAAAATTATTTCATATATATGCAAGTTATTGGTTTTTATTAAATCTGATAAATTAAAAGGTCTTTTAATACTAATTTTTTCCTTATTGATATACTCGTATATTTTTATTATAAATTGGTTTATACATCGTATATTTAATGAGCAATTTAAAACTAAATGCTCAATTGAGCCTTCTTCGCCACATTCGCAAAATGGAGTTTCGGTTAAATTAATTCTAAATTTATGTAACGGAGACAGAGCATGGTTAAATCTTATTCTACATAGTATTCTAATCATATCTTTATTAAAATTTGAGTTTTTGAACCACGTTGAGGACTGTATTTTTGGTTTTATATCTTTATAATATAATCCTTTGTTGGATAAATTGTACATTTTTTGCCATGAATTTATCATTTTTTTCCTTAGATGAGAATTTAGATCTTCAATTACACATTTATATTCTGATTCTTTAGATGGTTCATTATATTTAGCAATTTTATCTACTATTTCATTATTTAATATTCCACAATGAGCTTTTATCCAACAAAACATTACATTAGATCCTCTTAATTTTATTGTACCCACCAGATTTATAATTTCAGATAACACATAATTAAATCCAATATTGTTATATTTAGAAATATTTTCAATTTTTTGTATTGAACTTTTACTATCAGAGAATATAACGTAATTAGATTTTGTTCTTGAGAAATTACTAATATATTTAAGTGCTTCTAATATCGCTATTAATTCAGCGGTATATATCGAGGTTTTAATATTTAGATCTACTACTGTACTAAATTTTCGATCTGGATCGTAAAAGGCAGATGTAACCTTTAAATCTGATTTAGATGCATCCGAAAAAATATATGAATAATTAGGGAACATAGACTTTATGTCAGCTTGGAACATGCTATTCCGGATATATTGTGGAAATTCTGAGTAGTCTCTAAGATATCCTACTTTTATGCTGTCCAAGTGTTCTAATTCTATTTTAAAACATGGTAATTCTCTTGAAGTCGAAATGTCCTTACTAAGTTGTATCCTTACGTATTTGTACGATTCAATAATAGGAATTGTAGGCTTTTTTTTCCAATATTCTTTGACTAGATCGTAAATACTGAGCTCAAAGCATTTTTGGACTACTGGACTTTTCTTTGCATACATTTTTAATAAAAACTTCTCCGTTAAGTAATCTCTTCTGAAATTTAGTGGAGGTTCATTGCATTCTACATTTAAATTTGAAATGGGTGTACTTTTAAGTGCACCTATACTTATTCTTAAGACTTTATTTACTAACCTATCTAATTTCTTCAGGTGAGTCTTCGCTGCTTGACTATAAAAAATTGACCCATAATCTATTATTGAACGAATATAAGCTTTGTAAAAGGTAAGCGTAACATTTGGATCAGCTCCCCAACTTGTATGACACACTGATCTTATTGCATTTAATCCTTTTTCTGTTTTTGTTATTAAGCGGTCTATGTGTTCGTTCCACAATAACTTCCTATCTATTACCATACCCAAATAGTTAATGGATGCTTGAACCTCAAAATTAACGTTATTGAATACTATAGATTGTGGTAATCTATGTTTTTTGGAGAATATACATGCTTGGGTTTTCTTTGTAGAGATGCTGAGTCCTATATTAAAATAATACTCTTCTATTGTCGAAAACATTTTACTCATTATATTGATACCTTGATCGATTTCAACTTTAGGTACATATATACACACATCATCAGCAAACTGTAGAACATTTTCTCTTGTATTAACTTTTTTGTGTAAGTCTGAGGTATAAATGAGATATAGTAAAGGACTAAGGATGCTTCCTTGCGGTAACCCAACATTAGAAATTCTTGGATCCAATAGTTCATTATTGATTTGAAGTTGTAATTTCCTATTTGAATACAGTTTTATTATTCTTTTACCAAAGTCACTGGGTATTCCTATCTTCTCCATTTGTTGATAGAGGATATTTAATTTGATATTATCATATGCACCTTCTACATCTATGAATAGAGATACCAGGGATTTACGTTCAGAAAAGGATATATTAATGTCTAGGATAAGGTTAGCTATATTTTCTGATGTCGATCTTAGTTTACGAAACCCATATTGTGTATCACTAATTTTGTTATTTTTCTCTAACCATAATTCAAGTCTTCTCTTTACCATCCGTTCGAATGTTTTTAAAATACACGATCCTAATGAAATTCCTCTATATGAATCCGCTGAGTCTATATCTTTATTTGGTTTTAAAATCGGTATAATTACATAATCCTTCCATGAATCCGGAAATTCAGCTTTCATCCATATTAAATTAATTATATTTAACAATTTTATTTTCTGACACCTTGGTAAGTAATACAGCATAATATAATGGACATTGTCTAATCCAGGAGCAGTATTTTTATGACACTTTAAACTATATTCTAGTTCTTTTAGAGTAAATTCATATAACAAATAGTTTATTCACTTAATTATTCACTTTTTTAGGATGATTTACATTTAAATTTGGTGAAACCCAGGGTGGAGCTAACTTATTTAAAAATTCTTCAGTCCAATTATCTTTCTTTACTTGATTTTTTGGGACATTATAAGTATTTTTGATTTTTTTAATTTCTTTCCAAATTTCTTGGACCGGAGTATTTTTATTTAATTTATTACAAAATTCTCGCCAAGAAGCTTTTTTTACTTTTCAATATTGTTTTTTTCTTAATTGCCTCTGCTTTCTGATATTTTATGTAATTTTCATATGTACTATTTCGTTTAAATTCTAAAAAAGCTTCTTGCTGAAATTTTATAGCTTGTGCACATTCTGGGTTCCACCATTTTTTATTAAATTTACTATTGATCGTCATTTTTTTCTTAGGTATTGATAATTCACAAGCATCATTAATTATATTAATAAATGTATTATATACGTTATTAATATTTTCATCAGTATTTATATCTTTGGTGGCAATAGTTTCAAGAATCGAAGAAAATAACGACCAATCTGCTCTGTTCACGTTCCATCGGGTTCTCTCATTAACTATTGTTATATTATCAACATCGCTTTCAATTATTATTGGAAAGTGATCAGAACCTAGAGCTACATTTTTAACGTTCCAATCAAAACAGGAAGATATGTCACTGGAACATATAGTTATGTCCACAGCTGATTTATTTCTAGTGTATAATCTAGGTATTATAGTTTCGGCCCCATTATTTAAAAAAACATAACTCACAGTCTTCTATTGCTGTTAATAGACTAAGTCCAGCCCTATCATTCTGATCGCAACCCCATGCATTATGGTGACAATTAAAGTCTCCTGCCACCAAAAATGGTGTACTTAAACTATTAAAAAACTTTTTCCATTCACTCTCTGATACATTTAAATTTGGTTTTGCATACACTGAATATATATTAAGTACTTTATTTGATTTTAATTTGACTGATATTGATATACTCATAACCTGATTGATTTTATGATGATTTGGATGACCTGTGAACTGAATGTATTTTTTAGTTAAAATAGCTAATCCTCCATAACCATCATCTCTATCTCTCCGAAATATATTATAACCACTGAAATTAATATTATTTTTTTCTTTTAACCACGTTTCTCTAATTATAGCTATATCAATATTATTTTCAAAAATAAATTTCTCAAAATGACCTTTATTGTGTACAATGGACCTAGCGTTCCACTGTACAATTTTGAACTTATTCATTATCTGCGAGAATACGACTTAAATTATTTTTAAAATCGTCAAACATTTTTATATTGTCTAAAGTTATTGAGTTATTCTTTAATACATTTTTAAAAGTGCTTATAATCATATCACAAACAGAGTTTATTTTACAGTTTTTATTTGAATTTGAGCTCATTGTTGATTGGGAATAGTTAGGGATATTTCTATAATTTTGATATACCGGTTGACTACTAGTAGAAGGAGATGAAAGAATCTCCTTATGCTCGTCAGAATATCCTGAACGGGGATAATTAGGATAACTTTCTAAATTTCGTCTGCGTTTAACTGGTACTGAGTAATGAGTGCTTTTATTTACATTCTTTGTCACCGTTGCGTAACTATTATCATATTTTTTATTAGCCTCACTATAGGATAAATTTTCTGTGGCCATATATGTTTTAATTTGTTTCTGACGATGAAATTCTTCACAATTTTTCCTATCCGTTGCTTCATGATTTCCTTTGCATAAAATACATGATGTTAATTGCGAATTACAAGAATTTGTTTCATGTTCATTGCCGCATTTTCCACATCGAACTTTACCTCTACATTGTGCACTAACGTGACCGTACCTCATGCATTGTCTGCATTGGATTACTCGTGGAACATATATGTCTACATCGTAAATAATTTTTTCTAATACTACCTGTTTAGGTATCATTTGTCCCTTAAAAGTAACAATAACTGCCATTGTAGGGAGTAACTCACCATTTACCTTTCGTTTTATTCTTCTTACTTCATAAACTTTAAAATTATTTCCATATTTAGGTTTAATTGTGTTTAATAAATCATCGTCTTTGATATCCTTGTCAATACTTTTTATTACACCTTTTTTGTATGTAAAGAAAGTGGGTATATAAGCCTCGTAATTTTTTTCTTGAAATACTTTAGACTCGACTAATTTGTTAGCACTATTAAATGAATTTAATTCGACTTTAACTTTATTTCTACCAGTTACAGAAATATTTAAAATGTTATCCCTGATCTCCGGTTCTGCATTTAAAATTAATCTAGCAGTAGAAATTTTATGAAACTTACCTATGTTTCCTTCTTTACTTTGCACAAATACATAATATGGACCTTGGTCCGTTGAACTATATTTATTTTTTTGTTTTATTATTTTTTCAATACCACCTGTTTCGTCGCTTTTTCCATTTCCGCTAAATTCCATATTCACTTCATCTATAATTATACTTTTTCCCCTATCAGGAGGTTCATATCTTCCGTCCGAATCCCCGATCATTACAATCAAAAAACAAATAAACAAACACTTAATGAAGACTCGTTCACGCACTGATAAGAACTTTACCTGACCACTGCCAAAAACGAACTGGTAAGGAAAAGTGAATATCTTAAATATGTTGTGGATGAAACTGCAAAAGATTATGGTGTCAAAGTTCTACGTCTACCACCTTATCATTGCGAACTTAATCCCGTTGAACTTATCTGGGCGCAAGTGAAAGGAAAAGTAGCACGCAATAACAAAACGCTCAAATTAAACGAAGTTAAGGAACTTTTGATTCAAGCAATCCTCCATGTAACTCCAGAGAAATGGGCTAAATGTATAGGCCACATAATTAAAGAAGAATATCGTATGTGGGAACTTAACACTCATGTCAAAGTTACACCAGGTGAAGATAATGACAGCGATAGCAGCACTGCATCTTCAGATTTAGACAGCGAATAATATTTTCTAATAGTTTAGTAGGCATCAGCATAAAAAAACCAAAAACAAAAAAAAAACGAGAAGAACATAGTAAGTGTGTATAGTGTTTGTGTTTAAATAGAATAGTACAATGTTTTGTTACATCCAAAATTATTTTTATTTTGTTTTTATAGAATTTTATTTTATTTTATAGGATTTTATTTTCTTTTGTTTTATACTGTTTAAGTGTTTTGTTTATTTTATTTAATGGGACGATATGGCTCTTGGCGAACACCCATTTAAAAAAAAGTGACGCGCCACAAGACATACCTCTCGGGTGGTGTGGAAACTGTCTTAAAATTTGTTTTAAAAAAATTTCATTGTGTAACTCTTTAAGGACGGGTCACGTCAAAAGACGTTTTAGCGTAACTTCCGCGACAGCCTGGTGGCATCAGTAAGCTTTCTGCAAAATTACTTGTTTTTTATAGCTTTTTGTTTGTGGCATTCTGTATTTTTAGGAGACTGTATGGAATAAGCCACAAAATATTTATTTATAGGTTTAATTTACTGATTTTTCGATCTCTATATAAAGACATCGTTTTCAAATATACAAGTGATAGTAATATTTATTTTTCTATGGCTTTTTGCTTGCCGTTCTGTATATTTAGAAATAATGTTGGGAATAAGTAACAATATATTTAATTGAAATGTTTAATTTACTGACGTTTTGATCTCTATATAAAGAGATCGTTTTCAAATATACAAATGATAGCAATATTTATTTTTCTGTGGATTTTTGCTTGTGGCATTCCGTATTTTTAGGGAGAATGTTGGAAATAAGCCACAATACATCTATTTACATGTTTATTTTACTGACGTTTCGATCTCTAGTACAGAGACCGTTTTTAAAGTTAAGAAAAAAAAAAGAAAATAATATAAGAATATATAAATATAAAATAATAAACAAATAAAATAAATATAACTATAATTTATATCTTTGAAAACGGTCTTTGGATATAGAGATGGAAACTTCAAAAAACCTGCAGATAAATATATTGTGGCCTATTTTGAACAATAATATGTAAACAATATAATATAATTAACGTTAAATTAAAAGTGAATGTACGCCACTGGATTTTCATACGACTTTCCCCACTTCTACGACTTCAAACGATGACTCACTCTCCCAAATAGTGAAATTAGAGTTTAACTTAAGTTTAAAAATAATTAAAGCAAGTAATATAAATTCCCACCATAAAATATTTAACTACATTAACCAAGTATTTGTGAAATTTCGGGATGACTAAAATGATTGATATTTAAATAAATTCCAAAACGTACCTGCTGTAAAATTTAAAAATCTACGACTAATCAAATTATTGGCAACATCGGAGGAGTTTAGTTGTGTACGCAAAAAAATATATACGGATCCCAAAAGTGTTTTAACCTATTACGGAGTCCATTTAATCCTACGTGTTGGTCGGAGTCTACATAAAGCGCTACCCAGATAATAATATACACGGTGTATATTCTCCTGGAGTTAGTATAATACCGTTTTAGTACGGGGCCCACATTAACCGCTAGATCTATATATATATATATATATATATATATATATATATATATATATATATATATATATATATATGCAAATACTAGCATTTGCAGATGATGTTGACATAATCGCAAGATCAAGAAGAGAAATGATAGAGGCATACAACCAAATAGAACGAGCTGCACAAAATAGTGGTCTTAAAATCAATCAGACCAAAACAAAATATATGCAGGTAAGAAAAAACGCAGAAATAAGGCAGCCACAAAATATAACAATAGGAGAATACAACATAGAGGAGGTAAAAAACTTTATATACTTGGGATCCCTAGTCACGTCTGATAATAACGTTACGGAGGAAGTGAAGAGGCGAATATTTATTGCAAATAAATGTTACCATGGCTTAATTAGACACCTAAGATCAGATAACGTCGCAAGAAAGACAAAATGCCAAATATATAAAACCCTAATAAGACCGGTACTCACATATGGCTCAGAAACCTGGACACTTACTAAAAGAGAGGAAACGTTGTTAGCCACCTTCGAAAGAAAAATCTTGCGACACATATATAAGGGCACAAAAGAAAACGGAATATGGCGAAGACGATACAACTCTGAACTATACAAAATATACCAGGATCCGGATATTATAACATTCATCAAAATAGGACGGCTGCGTTGGATAGGACATGTAGAAAGAATGGAAGAAGGCGAAATACCAAACAAAATATTCAAACAGATGCCAGTAGGAAAAAGAACAAGAGGAAGACCGAAACTGAGATACTTAGAACAAATAGAAAATGATATAACAACCTTAAAAATAAAAAACTGGAGAAAAAAAGCACGAAACAGATCGGAATGGAGAAGAATCCTAGAACAGGCCAAGACCCAAAAAGGGTTGTCGAGCCAGTGATGATGATGATATATATATATATATATATATATATATATATATATATATATATATATATATATATATATATATATATATCTACGGCATAAAGTGGACTCCGCCCATGTTAAAATTCAGGTTCAAGTGAGCTCCGTGGTCAAGTGGCCACCGATATACGGAGCTCACTTGACCATTCCATAATATTGGCTCTGTCGATTTGTCAACATGTATAGTTTGACGACAGATGACAGAATGACATTCCATCACCAGCCGTTGAGAAGCATCGAACTATTTGTTATTGTTTTCATATTTTTGTGCAAATTCATAAATAAATGCAGTATTTTAGACTATTAATTAATTTCAATGAATACAGTCCACTACAACAATAAACATTGGTCCATTCGACCCGATATTTGTGATAAAATCAGTGCTAAAAGTGATTCACAGTTAACGGTCAAGTGAAAGAACACGTGGGATTGCCGAACAATATACAGCCAAAAATACCGGTGAGTTCCCATCTGATTCCTATACCTATTTGTACTGTTTTTGTTTGTGTAAGTTGCATAAAACTATTTACAATCTATATATCTATTTAAATTCAATTCGAATCTATTTGATTAATAAACAATGTCGGACGAACACTTAAAAAGATTAATTAGAAAACGCGCTGGTCATAAAGCTTCATTTACAATTTTCTCCAAATTTCTAGAGTCTATTAAATGCAAATTAGAATTACATGATGTTGAAAAAATCGAACTAAGCGACAGAATAAATAAACTAGAAAATACATTTTTAGAAATTAAAATTATCCAATCAGAAATAGAAGAATTGGCAGACGATCCCGAACCACACTTTGTGATAAGGGAAGAACTTGAAAACAATTTTTATTCACTATCGGCTAATGCCAAAGCATTGTTAAATAAATTCATTTCAGATATTGATGATAAAAAGTCGGTGACAAGCGAGCATACAAGCAATAACACTTCTATTTCTGACGGGGCTTATCGTTTACAAGGTGTAAAACTGCCAACAATACAAATTCCAAAGTTCGACGGCACATACGAATTTTGGCTAGAATTTCGAGACACTTTTGAGTCACTCATTCATACAAATGATAGTATTACAAATATTCAGAAGTATCATTATCTTCGGGCATCATTACAAGGAAATGCCGCCGCAGTCATAAAACCTATCGAATTTTCCGCAAACGGGTACAATTTGGCATGGGACTCTGTATGTGATCGATACAATAATAAAAAACTCTTAATACACAATCATATTAAAGCTTTATTTTCATTGGAATCTATTCACAAAGAATCTTTTGTAAAATTTCGTAAATTAGTAGATGATTTTTCAAAACATTTAAAGTCACTTCAACAATTAAATCAGCCGTGTGAACAATGGGATGCCTTACTTATATTCATTATAACATCAAAACTAGACGAAACTACTATTAGGGAATGGGAAAAGCATATTGCTACTCAAACGGAACTACCAACTTTATCCGATCTAAAAGGATTTTTAAAATCAAGAGCAGATTTTCTAGAGGCAATTGAAATGAACATTGAAACAAAAAATAAAAGTAAGGAGAACAGGACGACTAGGGGATTCTTAGCAACAAAAACAAACTATACATGCGTCTCTTGTCAAGGCGACCATAGCATTTACACTTGCGAAACATTTTTAAATTATCCAATAAACGAAAGGTGGAATTTTATTAGATCAAAATCATTGTGTACAAACTGCTTGCGATCGGGTCACTCCAATAAACAGTGCAAACTCGGGCCATGTCGCAAGTGCAAAGCACGTCACAACTCACTTTTACACAATAATACAAATGATAGGAGCATCATTATAAGCCAAAATAATTCGGGCACGTTCAATAGAAATTCGAATATATCCAATAGCAGTATTAATACAAATCCATCACAAAGTACAAGTGAGCCAATAAATCCAGTAACAAGTAACAATACATTTTGTGGTAACAGCATGCTTTCTTGTTCTGATACAGGCTATGTTTTTCTCTCAACAGCAATCTTAAGTGTTAAAGATATGAATGGTAAAATGCAAAGGGCTCGTGCACTATTGGATTGCGGGTCTCAATCTTCATTTATCACAACAAACATGTGTAACAAACTAGGAATCAAACCACAAGATGTCAGCTTAAATCTTTTGGGCATAGGCAACAAACTATCAACTATTACAGGTCAATGTCAGTTAGAGATTTGCACATCTAATAATAAATTTGTAAAAATAATCAACTGTTTTGTATTGCCAAAAATAACAAATATTCTTCCTCATACAAACATTGATGTAAGCGCTATAAACATTCCTAATACAATTCGGTTAGCAGATCCTAATTTTGGCAATGCTGGATCTATTGACATTCTTATCGGCGCAGATATTTTTTGGCATTTGATTTGTAAAGGTCGCATATCTTTAGATCAAGGTCCTATTTTAACAGAAACAATATTTGGGTGGATAATTTCTGGCCCGCTGGGATCGGTTCCCCACAATACAATATCTTGCAATCTTAGCACAAATCTGGAACTAACTAAACTTCTTCAGCAATTTTGGGAAGTAGAGGAGTTGCCAAATATTCCTCATCTATCTGAAGAAGAGCAATTGTGCGAGGACAATTTTCAAAAAACTACTACACGTGATCCAAATGGTAGATTCATAGTTATGATGCCATTAAAACAATATCCGCATGTGTTGGGTGATTCAAGGATACAAGCTGAAAGAAGATTTCATCATCTAGAAAAAAGATTAGCACAAAACAATCCTCTTCGCGAACAATATATACAATTCATGCGCGAATATCAGGAGCTAAACCACATGTCGTTAGCAGATATCTCTGAAAACTCTACTGTCGACTACTACATGCCACATCATGGTGTCCTAAAGGAGGACAGTCTTACAACAAAACTTCGTGTCGTGTTTGACGCATCTTCACCAACAAGCAACGGGTTATCATTAAACAATATTCAATGCGTCGGACCCAGTATACAACAAGATCTATTCTCAATTCTCATCCGATTCAGAAAACACAAATTCATCATAAGCTCAGACGTAACCAAAATGTACAGGCAGGTGTTAATTCATCCCAGCCAACGCAGTCTTCAAAAAATAGTCTGGAGGGAAAGTCCTTCAGATCCATTACAACATTTTGCTTTAAATACGGTTACTTATGGCCAAGCATCAGCTAGTTTTCTTGCTATCCGATGCCTTTTCGAGTTAGCTAACGAATGCCAATTGTCGCAACCAGAAATCGCGAAGATATTACGTCAGGATTTCTACGTAGATGACTTGTTAACCGGTGCGGATACTATTACTGAAGCTTCGAACATTTGCCGTGAAGTCTCACGTATTTTACTTACAGGTTGTTTTCCACTCAGAAAATGGATTTCAAATGACCCAAGAGTTTTAGAAAGGGTAAATAATCAAGATGATTCCTTTGGAATTCTAAACCTCTCTAAAGATGGAGTCACAAAAACTTTAGGACTTATTTGGTCATCCCAACGTGATTCACTATTATACAATGTACAATATAACAATTACAAGGAAACTTGTACCAAAAGAGATGTTCTTTCTTTAATTGCAAGAATATACGATCCACTAGGCTTAGTAGGTCCTTGTATCATACTTGCGAAGATTCTAATGCAAAGGCTATGGACTGAAAAACTGAATTGGGATGAAAAATTAAGCGGTTCATCACTAAATACTTGGAATAGATTGAAAAATGATCTTGCCAATCTGAAACAATTAAGTATACCACGTCATGCAGTGTGCAATAATGCTAAAGATATAGAAATACACGGTTTTTCGGACGCATCACAACAAGCCTACGGTGCTTGTATCTATTTAAGAAGTACTGATGACAAGGGAAATATCTCGGTTAAAATTCTATGTGCTAAATCAAAGGTTGCCCCTATCAAAACTCTAAGCATTCCACGCCTAGAGCTTTGCGCAGCTGTATTACTTTCACGTCTTTTAACTAAGGTAATTGAATCCATTAATATAGACCTCAATAAATGTTATTTATGGTCAGATTCCACAATAACCCTTGCTTGGATCAATACTTCTCCTAACAATCTTCAAACCTTCGTAGCTAACAGAGTCTCCGAAATTCAGGTCTTAACAAAGTCCTATACATGGAAGTATGTACCCACACAAGATAATCCTGCAGACCATCTATCAAGGGGATTATCTCCTTCTCAAATACTAAATTCTTCACTATGGTGGGACGGTCCGTCATGGTTGTCTTTAAGGGAAGAATTTTGGCCACTTTTAAATCCAAAGGTAGACATTCTACCCGAAATAAAATCTCAAACTATTTTCAATTTTGTTTCCTATTCTCAGCAAGAACAATGGTTTCCATTCAAGGCCTTTTCACAATATTCGCGTTTACTGCGCGCATTTGCATACATCCTTAGATTTAAAAATAATTTATTAACACCCAAAATTCTTAGAGAATGTGGCTCTCTAACATTAACCAATATTAATGACGCTCGTCGTTATTTATTGAAGATCATACAACTACACTCTTTTCGCGAAGAGTATGATCAGCTGTCAAAACAAAAAAGCGTTAGTTCCAACAGCAAGCTCTTCTCTTTAAACCCATTTATTGACCAGGATGGTTTAATACGTGTTGGTGGTCGCTTGGCTAACTCGGATTTTCTATATGACAAAAAACATCCCATTGTCTTGGATTCAAAACATCATTTCACGATATTATTTTTCCGTCATGAACACCTGCGTCTATATCATGCAGGCCCTCAGCTGCTTCTATCTACTATTCGGGAGACATATTGGCCTATATCAGGCAGAAACCTATCTAGGTTGACTGTTAAACAATGTACTACTTGTTTACGATTTAATCCTAAACCTATACAACCAATCATGGGTGATTTACCACGTGACCGATTACTATACACATTTCCCTTTGCCATCACTGGTATTGACTACGCCGGTCCGTTTTTGTATAGAAATAAGGGCAGAGGTGCCAAATTAAATAAATGCTATATTTCATTATTCATATGTTTTGCTACAAAGGCGATTCATCTTGAGCTCGTAACCGATTTGAGCACTCAAACATTCATGCTTGCCTTGCGCCGCTTTATCGCTCGTAGAGGAAAGCCAGCCAAATTGTACTCAGATAATGGTAGAAACTTCGTAGGTGCCATGTCTGAACTTAAAAGATTTTTAAAAATTAACAATGCACACATACAAGATTCATGTACACATGAGGGTATTGAATGGCATTTAATTCCGCCATATTCTCCACATTTCGGGGGACTCTGGGAATCCGGAGTAAAATCTTGTAAATTTCACTTAAAACGTTCACTTAAAAATACAAATCTTACATTTGAGGAGTTTGCAACAATACTATCACAAATAGAAGCAGTACTCAACTCCAGACCTTTGTGTCCTATTAGTCCTGATCCTAATGATTTAACACCACTCTGTCCCGCTCATTTCCTCATCGGTAGAATGCCAACGCTAGCTCCAGAACCAGATCTACTCCAAGAGATTCCACAACGACTCAATAGATTTCAACGCATCCAACAAATTTTCCAAAGTTTCTGGAAGAGATGGTCTTCCGAATACGTCGTCGAGCTACAGAGACGTTCTAAGTGGCAAATATCCAAGGGAGAATTAGTAGAAGGAACTTTAGTCCTTATCAAAGATGACTGTCTGCTACCAGCAAAGTGGAAACTAGGCAGAATAACTCACATACATGACGGATCGCAGAATACCGCTAGAGTTGCAAAAATAAAGACTCAAGAAGGTATCATCACGAGGTCATTCTCCAAAATATGTCCTCTCCTTCCATTAAATTGAAAGATTCAGGATCTTTCAAGGCCGGGAGTATGTCGACGACAACCCATTTTGTATTTGAACGGTCCGCCACTGCAGCCCAGCCAGCCAGCTAGTCGGTACAGACGACAGATGACAGAATGACATTCCATCACCAGCCCTTGAGAAGCATCGAACTATTTGTTATTGTTTTCATATTTTTGTGCAAATTCATAAATAAATGCAGTATTTTAGACTATTAATTAATTTCAATGAATACAGTCCACTACAACAATAAACACCCTAAGTACCCCTGTATCATGAATGTATATCGCTTAGTTCACGTGTATATATTATAGGGGTCGTTCAGATCTTGTTCCGTGTATATTGGAACCATAGGTATATCGGTTTAAGTAAGCTCTGATAGTTTGGCAACTATGGGATTAAGCCGTTTATTTCCAGCGTATATTCTAAACAGTTCATATAGACTCCTTACTTTTGTTATCATTCATACGCATTACAGTATGTAACAGATATGTGTACTACCAAATACCTGTTTTTGGTAGGTACGTGCTTTTCTAAAAATAGATTTATAGATACAAAAGGATTTCATTACCAAGTTGGATGTGTTTTTTCATATGCGAAAATTTCCTAATGTATTTTGTTAACGTGAGTATGTCTTTATAGGTTTTATTTAAGAATCCGGTTAATAAGAACTTCTTTTATTTCATCCATTGTTTCATGATATCTTATATACAGCTTTTTTATTATTTTAATTCTTCTATTTTATTATTTTATTTTTTTCTGGATTCTATTTCTTCTTATTCTATTTTTTAATTCTGGATAGAAGGTTATCTCAAAATAAATATTTAAGTGCTAAAATAGATATTTTTTTTGTTAAAATGGGTAGTAGTGCACAAAAAAGGGAAGAATGATTAATTTTTCTAACATGAATTATACCACTTCACCAATATTACATATTTCTGAATGTTTTATCTCGTATTTAGGAGTAATATGTAATCAATATAAGTGGAGTTAGTGTCAAATTTGCAATGATCTTTATAAGTAATAGCTTACTGACTGTACTTTACATGTTCAGTTCACATAAATAAACCTTGTCCCTTCAAAAAGAGCGATTTGAACGGTAAAGTTAACTAAGAAAGTGCGATAAGTCTTGTACCACCCCACATGCACACAAGTTAACCGGTGTTTGCAGGCAAAAGTCCTCCTGGCAGATTTAAGGAAGATAACTACCATAAGGAAGTTCCGTTCGAGGGATCAGATGGAGAGGAGCAGCTTATTTTTGTTTGTATATCTTGCAGATGTGTTGATATAGCCAGTTTTTCCTTGATTCTAGTCATAAAATGGGCTGGTATTCATGGAGTGGATGTCACGAATCTGGACTTTGTTTTTTTTGCTCTCTAGCTTCTTATCTTCGGATATTAGGTGGATTGATAGCTACGATATTGTAGAGCTTATGTATGGATGTGAGTCTTAATATTCCCTGAATTTGGCTGACTAATTTATAACTAAATATTTTATAAGTTATTTAAATAACTATTTATAAGCGGCATTTAGATTAACAAATACCACTCCTCATACCTGATATTTTTCGTACTTCTCTTCGCTGTGTTGGGCAAGATTTAGTATTTGTGACATATATGATCTAACCTGTCATATATAGCCACTTTTGTCTTTTAATTTGAGTTTTTATTCTATTATCGGTTTATATTAAGGATCATGTACAGAAGTATTCTGTATAGCTGACAAAATAAATAGATATATTGGCCGATAGCTTTTGTGGTCGTTGGAGTTTTTGCCAGGTTTAAGCAAGGCAACAACTTTGTCTTTGCTTTGCTTGTCTAAAGACTTTGAATATTAGCCATTGTTGTATTTTTAGTTCAAATTTTATAGTTAGTTTTGTGCTTAGATCCTCAGCCAGGAGCCCTAATATTGTTCATTATATACGTGGATAGCGGATCCAAGCTCAACATCGTTGAAAGGTTCTCTCAGCTGACTGGTTTTGTTTTCTCTCATTATAAGTTTTTCTTTGCTTCTTTGCCTGCATTTAATATGTAATTTTCAGCGATTAGCTTAATACCAAATACCATAGGATTGGCCATCTACGTGCTTCCTGCATTTTGTTAAGCGCATATGTAAAGTGGAGTATCTTTATCTCTAGATATACTCTTAATATTTATACACATAATTAGAATAGTTGGTCCTAAAAAGGACCGATTTGACAAAAAACATATTGAACGGGTGATTTAAGAATTAACGATTACTTAATTATTCATTACCCAGGGTACGCCCGATTGCGATGGTCTTATTAGTACTTCAATTTTCGTGAACGCTTCTACTTTAAACTTCATAAAAAATGACTAATCTTTCACTTTTCTGTTACTGTTATTTTAAGACGATATTTCGAGTCAGATTTGTATAGTAATAACTATAGTCAATATATAGTCTCTATAAGTAAATGAGTTTGTGGTATCGGTTACAACTCATATATATTGATAATGAGGAAATAAACAGGTTAAAATAGGTGTAGAAAATTTTACCTACATATATCGGCACCATTGTTCAGGAGATGGGTTTATCCCAGAGATCAAAGGTTACATACTTTTACAGGCGTATTCTAGGTTCTATTTATATATTTTTATTACTAAAAAAGTGTATTTATAATAAAGGCCTTAAGCTATCTGTAGATTCCATGAATATTAGAATCTATGGAAATTAGCAAATTAAAAAATACAGACATAATTCTGAATGACCAACTTGAGACAAACAGTTATCCCCTCCTCAACTTATTCAGTTACAAAATATGACGTGTAAACGCATACCTGTTTAATTGTTAGATAAAATGAATTTCCATCAAGTAACGGTCGAATCTATCACTTACTAAAAGAGTACGAAAAGACCTGCTTATGCTTTAGAGTATGGGTACTTTAGTACAAAGTACCCTTTGCTTTTGCCAAGTGCTTTGTCACTTTCTCAGCGATGGGTCTCCCTTTTGCTCATCAATAATGTTCCCGCTCGATATAGTTATTCTAAGATATTCAGATTTCACTATATGCTCTACATTTGGCTTTATCTCCTATTAATTTACAACTACGACGAAATCTTTATAATATATCTGATGCATTGATATTAAAGTGGAGTAGAATACTTGGTAGATAATATTTATTTGTTTTGAGTATACTTATTTTACGACCTAGTACATAAAAAAATAAATACTTGTGTGCTCAGTGCTTTCTAAGTCTGTAAAACATAAACATGCTTCCATATTAGATTATACATTTATTAAGAATGTCCACTCTCTGAATTGAAGTTTTTATCTTAAAATATGACTGTGTCCCACAATCTTTCACAAAAGTTATTCTTTTCTGAAATTTTCTGAATAAGGTTCAATAGGTTTTTATATTTTGTTTTAAGTTTTAGTCTTTAAATCGGAGTTCATTTTTTGAAAAACTATAAACATGTGACAACAAATTGCTATATGAACGGCGTTATGCATCACTAGACCCAGCTCCAATTTCTTAAATTGTGGATTATGGCGCTTTCTGGTGGAAAAGAGGAACAACAGGATAACATCAGATGTAGACCAAACAAAAGAAATTAGGTCACGCATTGAAATAGCACGTGCATTATTTTTTAAACTTTAAAAGTCTCTTTGTTTTCGGGATATAAAGTTAGAGCCTGAGAATGCTTCGATGTTACGTGTTCTCTACTTTTCTTTATGGCTTGGAAGCGTGAACACTAAAACAAGTCCATCTGAATAAGTTGGCCGCCTTTGAATTTTGGTGTTACAGAAGAATCCTACGAATATCATGGATTCAAAGAATGTCAAACGTGGAAGTAACTAGAATGATAGGAAATGGGGCGGAAATATTATTAACTATCAAAAGACGAAAACTTGAGTACTTAGGACATGTGATGAGAGGGCAAAAATACGCATTATTACAACTTATTATGCAAGGCAAAATCCGAGGAAAGCGAAATGTGGGAAGACGAAGAATATTCTGGCTTAAAAACTTAAGGGAATGGTTTGAATGCAGTAGTGCAGAACTTTATAGAGCGGCACTCAACAGAGTCCGTATAGCCATGATGATTTCCAACCTTCGATAGAAGATGGAACTTAAAGAAGAAGATAGAAAAAGGCATAAACTATCTACGTAATAAATCCCATTAACCTGTTAGTAACGGATAACCAGATATATTTAAAAAGATTAAGTACCTTTCTTTTTATTTTGGATTTTGAATTTTGCATAACTAGAGCAAGCGACTAATTTTTGTGTATTAGTTTTGAACCAAGCGCCTCTTGCGAGCATTTTAATGATTGTAAATCGAATATTTGGAAACATATGTACATAAAAGTGGTTAACAATGGTGACGTTGGCAACTTGTTGAGGCGTTTAGGTTAAGAAGTAGTGGCAGTTATTGCTTAAATTTTTCTATAATAGTCACATTACAGAAGAGCTAACACAGAAAGAGAATACTTAACAAAAGACATAACATTAAGTAAAATGTATGAATTGTATATTGAAGAAGCAGACAATGACCTTGTTAAATTTTCGTTTTACAAAAAAATGTTTTTAACACGATTTAATCTTCAAAGAAAAAAGTTGAAAAAAGATACTTGTAGTAGATGTGATTGTTTCGAATTAGAAATTAAAAATTGCACAGATAACGAACAATTAAGCGTTAAAAAAAGTGCGCTTAGAAAAATGTGCACTTAGAAGAAAGAAAGCTAGACATGAAGATAAGCAACGATCAACCAGAAGTGGAAACCTTTTGTTTTGATTTAAAGAAAAACTCTTCCCCTTTCGAGAATTCTAATAAATATTGTATATTATAAGCGTCAATTATGTATTTACAACCTTGGTATCCATAGCGCCAAGGATAAAAAAGTCATTGTTATATTTGGATAGAAGGTGAAGCTGGTCGGGGAGCCCAGGACGTAGGCATTTGTCTTAAGAAACACATTGAAGAAAATGTTACTTCTGCAAAACATGTAATTTTGTGGTCAGACTCTTGTGGCGGCCAAAACCGCAGCATTAAAATAGTTTTGATTCTGAAAATGATTTTGGAAACTCATCCTACCATTGAAAAAATTACATTACGCTATTTCTTTCCTAGTCATAGCTTTCACCCAATGGTAGTGATTTTGGAGATTTTGAAAATGCCCTAAAATTTCAACAACGTTTATATACCGTTGATGATTACCTAAACGTGATGAAAAAATTCCGTAAAAAGAACCCACTAGTAGTTCACAGAATGAAAAAAGAAGAATTCGTCAAGCTAAGAAGAAATACAAGCGAATCAACAGAAGAGACCAATTTAATAGATCTTGATAAAATATTAAAGTTAACAACTACAATTTCGTAAATATGGAACACTTTAAATATCTTAGATAAATAATCACGGTTAATAATAATGCCACTAAAGAAATACAGATCATAATTTAAACTTTTTACCTACTTTAATACATAGATGCTAATCATGGACAATGACTAAAACGGATAAGGAAGAACTACGAATATTTGAAAGGAAAATAATAGGAAAATTGTTTTAACCTCATTATCATATCGCTACAAATCCGTATAGAAGAAGAACACATACTTAATAAAGAAAGCTCATATAACGATATTGTTTAGGCAAATAAATTGCTTAAGGTAGATCGTACACATGCATAGACGCCAAAATGTTAAACTTGTAAAACTGGTATGGAAGGAAGTTAGCACAGAAGAATACCACTTGGGCGTCTCAGTATGCAATGAAGAGAAAACATCCAATCATATCTCAAAAAATTAACATCGTGAAGGTTCTTCTCTGAACCCCATAACAAATGGCTAATCTTTTACTTTTCATTAAAAATTTAAATTTTAATAAGTCACGTAAATAACGTTTTAAAAGTGCCTTTCCTGAGATACTTTTTTTTAAGCCTGGTTTGTTTGATTACATGTAATTAATTTGATAGTCCCCAACAGATGAGTAATGACTATAGGTAGGATAGCAGGTAGTTGAACAGGCATGTGTTGATAAATATGATGGGTCGGTAGAAAGTCTCATTATTCCTAAATCTGACCTCATGTTACCTTCCCCCTTCATTTGTGGAAGTCCTAAAGGCATTTTTTCTCTTGGGGCATCCTCCCAATTTAACTTGGCAATGTAGTTATTATAGAGCGTTTGGATATAGCCAGCGCAACTTTAGCATTGAGATTTAGCTTCTTACACGACGTTGTTGTCTTTATATATGTGTTTGGCCTTGGCATTAGTTCCGTTCGGTATTGGTTAGTACGCGGACCTTTGTAAGTGGAAAAATACTTCTGATGGCTTTTCTAGCAATCCTGATCTAATTAATACCTGAGTTTTACGTACATTGTTTTGTTAGCGTTCTGGCCACATATCCACACATTTTTTTTTTTTTTTTTTTTTTCTTTTTTTTTAGCCCTTTTTCTATCCGAATTGTCGAATAAAGGCCTCTCCCATTTCTCGCCATTCATCCCTGTTGTGTGCTAGGCGTTTCCACATTGGTCCTGCGACTCTTTTGATATCGTCGCTCCAGCGCATTTGAGGTCTTCCTCTTGGTCTCTTCGCATCATACGGTCGCCAGTTTCCGACTTCTTGGTTCCATCTACCATCTTCGAGACGTTCGTTGTGTCCAGCCCATTTCCATTTTAATTTAGCTGCTTGTTTCGCGGCGTCCTTTATTTTTGTTTTGTTCCGGATTGCTTCGTTCGTTTGCCGATCTATTAGTGAGATACCAAGCATCTGTCGTTCCATGGCTCGCTGAGTTTTTCGAATCTTGTCCATGTTCTTTTTTGTGAATGTCCAGGTTTGAGCTCCGTAAGTGAGAACGGGAAGGATACAAGAATCGAACACTTTGGTTCGAAGGTTTTGGGGTATCTTTTTGTCTTTCAGTATGTATGAGAGTTTTCCAAATGCGGCCCATCCCATTCTTACTCGTCTGCTTATTTCGGTAGTTTGGTTTTCTTTGTTTACCTTGATATTCTGACCCAGATATATGTATTCTTCTACATGTGTCACTTTTGTTCCTTGGATGGTTATCGTCGGTTGATCATCTTTATTCGACATTAACTGAGTTTTACTCAGATTCATTTTCAGTCCTTTTTTTATGGATTCCGTATGAAGCTCATCGATCATCGTCTTCAGTTCTTTCCAGCTGTTGGCTATTAGTACTACGTCATCTGCATCCACACATTAGCACTGGTTTAATCACTGTTTTATATATCCTGATTTAAGAAAGTCATTAGACCTCTGAATTTAAAAGTATTATAAGAGTTATATATACATCAGTTAGCTACCTGAATATTCCCTTTTATTTCTTATGTTACAACGTTATCTACGATATCTAAAATGCAATCCTTTAAAATTATATGGGTCTATTGTTACGTTATGCCCTACTCTACGTCATCTCTTTTGTATGTTAAAGAACATTTATATGCTTTATTACTGACTATTAGACCGTTTTTTTTATGCTAATATCATTATTTTATAGTATTCTAATAATTTATGGATTAAATCCGGATAGCAAATTGATATTCTTCACTTTCTCGGAAAAATAATATTCTAACACAAAATCCTATTAAATGGCCAAAACCTTCCTTGCATATTCTATTCATTCATGAGGGGCAGCAGCAATATCAGTACCATAATAAGGCGTATAGTACTGGACTGGCTAATCGTTGGATAATGGGAAGCATGAGTTTTAATGTTTTCGGGACTGCCATCTGTTAGCGGAGAGCAGAGATATTAGTACCAAGTTAATGCATATAGTAATTGATGCTTGAACTTTATTATTATTAAACAACACTATATTTTCTAGTAAAATCATCATGACTTTACAGTAAGA
The DNA here is from genome assembly GCF_040954645.1 of Diabrotica undecimpunctata. Classification (NCBI taxonomy): domain Eukaryota; kingdom Metazoa; phylum Arthropoda; class Insecta; order Coleoptera; family Chrysomelidae; genus Diabrotica; species Diabrotica undecimpunctata. Next base: position 67,926,516 of record NC_092807.1, on the reverse strand, counting down.
CAAATTTTCGAACGTTGGTTATGGAAACATCATGTACATACCACCAGGTTCCCTATGTCGATATCCAGCAAAATCGTTGTAATAAGGAGACGGCAAACAAAAATCCAGAGATAAAAATATGCATCAAGAAAGTCTGTTTTATTCAACAGTCGAATAAACTACAGATTCTTGATTCAAATAATCAAAAAATCAATAAACAGCTTAGTAAAATAGAAATAACGCCTATTTAAGATGTAATCCATTAACGGGCCAAGGTACAAAGCACTCCTGGCATAATATGCTAATGATATGGATCTCATAAGAAACTTTCTCCGGTCCGCAAACATCTTTAACAAAGTGCACGAAAAATGTTTTACTTAAAATCAACGAAATGAAAACCGAATACAAGCGAATCAACAGAAGAGACCAATTTAATAAATTTAGAAAAAACATTAAAGTCAACAACTATAATTTCGAAAGTATGGAACACTTTAAATTTGCTGTGGCAAAAATCATCATACTTGGGTTACATTGATATTTATGTGGCAATCAGCTGTAAAAGTCATTGCCTTTTTCGTGTCGTATCATATTTTAGCATATCATATTTTGAGTGAAATTGATCCTAAATGCGTCTAATAATATTAAGTTTGTAAAACAGCTGTCCGTTTATGCTCATTTGTTCACCTTTTGTAAAACAGTCTGTGTAAATATAAGGGATTTATATATTCTTTTCATTTCGTAATCTTTTCGTTTTATAATTATAGTTCTCTTGCTTTTATTTTCTATGGTAATACATATACATACCCAATTCAAAAGGGAGAAAACCCTTTTTCTCCCTTTCGAGTTCTAAATTAAATATAAACATTATTCTCTCTTTCTCCCTATATGTTATATAAAGATCATCGTCATCGTATAGTCAGAACGCAACAAGATTCTATTGCCTTTTCTTCTTTTTGTCTTCCCTTTTCTATTGAAAATACAGCCAGGTAAATGACGTTTTTAAAATTTATGTCAATATTTCTGAAGTGCCTTTCCTTGGATAATTTTTTTTAAGCCCAGTTCGTTTGATTACATGTAATTGATTTGATATTCCACAACAGATAAGTATTGATTGTAGGTAGGATAGCAGGTGTTGATAAATATAATGGGTCGGTAGATAGTCTCATTATTCCTAAATCTGACCATATGTTACCTCCTCCTTCATTTGTGGAAGTCTTAAAGGCATTTTTTCTCTTGGGGCATCCTCCCAATTTAACTTGGCAATGCAGTTATTATAGAGTCTTTGGATAAAGCCAGCGCAACTTTAGCACTGAGATTTAGTTTCTTGTACGACGTTGCTATCTTTATATATGTGTTTGATCTTGGAATTAGCTCTGTTCGGTATTGGTTAGTACTCGGACCTCTGTAAGTCGGAAAATACCTCTGATGGCTTTTCTAGCAATCCTGGTCTAATTAATACGTTCTCCTCACGTATCCACACATTAGCACTGGTTTGATCACTATTTTATATATCCTGATTTTAGAGATTCGAATTAGACTTCTGGATTTAAAAGAGGGTTATATATACATAAACATCAGTTAGCTACCTAAATATTCCCTTTTATTTTTTATGTAACAACATTACCTACGGCATCTAAGACGCTGCAATCTTTCAAAATTATATGGCTTTATTGTTCCGTTATGCCCTACCCTCGATCCTCTCTTTTGTATGTTAAAGAACATTTATTTGCTTTTCTTATTAGTGACTATTAGACCATCAGTCAGACTATCAGTCAGTCCCACGGATTCTGAGGGGGCAAAATTCTGACATATTTTAGAAAACCATCTAACAGATATATATCTCTAAAAATTGCAACTTTCAATGCAAGAACCCTGCTATCAGAAGAAAAATTCATAGAAATGGAATCTGAACTTGATAAAATCAATTGGGACATTGTTGGAGTCGCTGAGGTCAGAAGGAAAGAAGAAAGCCTAATCACTTTAAAATCCGGTCACATTTTCTATCATGTCGGAGAAAACTATGGGAATGGAGGCATTGGGCTCTTTATTAATAAAAAACTAGCTGAGAATATCATATCAGTAAAAGCAGTTTCCACAAGAGTTATACTTGCAAAATTACAACTTAACACCCGTTACTCCATAAAGATCATTCAAGTCTATGCACCAACATCGAGTCACGCTGACGAAGAAATAGAACAGTTCTATGATGACTTGTACACAGCTGTTTCAGAAGACCAAGAACATTTTACGGTAATATGTGGCGACTTTAATGACAAAATAGGAATAAGCACTGACCCAGCTGAAAATGCCCTCGGAAATTTTGGCACACCAGGTAGAAACGAAAGGGGCGAAATACTCTTAAATTTCCTATTAGAAAACAATCTATATTTAATGAATAGCTTCTTCTATAAGAAGATCCATAGAAGATGGACTTGGAAGAGCCCCTATGGTAAGACAAAAAATGAGATCGACTTCATCATCACTGACAAAAAACATATAGTCAAAGATGTTACAGTCTTAAATCAATTTTCGGTTGCAAGCGATCATAGAATGGTCCGAGCAACTGTAGAAGTCAATATTAAGCAAGAAAGACTGAAGATGATAAAAAGTAAAAAATTCAAACCTTGGATGCGCCCAACGAATGAACTTGAGTTTGAAAAATATATCACCAGTAACTTACTCAGAAATACAACAAGAGAAGACATAAATAACCTAAACGAAGAAATAGTAGATACATTAACACAAGCTCAGGAAAAATTTGGCCCTAAACATGGAAAAGAACAAAAAAATAGTAAAGAAACGAAACAAAAAATGGAAGATCGTAGAATGCTGAGAAGTCAAAGAAATGTTGACTCACAAGATATAAACAACATAAATAAAGAAATCTCTAAAGCCATCAGACGGGATATTAGAAAATACAACAACGAGAAAATTATAAAAACTATAGAAGACAACAAAAGCATGAAAGCATTGAGGAGAAAAATAGAAAATGACAAAAAAGAAATCTTCCAACTTAAAGACAAAAATGGAAATATTATCTCAGATAGACCAAGCATATTACATATAGTGGAAAGTTTACATATAGTTACATATAGTTACATATAGTTTCTATGAAACATTATATAAAAGTCAACTTATTCCAGAGCTCATCGAAAAACCAATACAAAAGGTACATAATGTAGGATCGGAGGATATACCAGATATATCACGAGAGGAAATTCAACATGCCCTCAAAAATATGAAAAATAATAGAGGTCCGGGGGAAGATGGTGTAGTCATTGAGACAATTAAACTAGGAGGTCTACTTTTGATGTCCCGAATCCAAACACTTTTTAATCTATGTCTGCATAGTGAAAACATTCCAAGTAAATGGAAAAATTCGGTTACAATCATCCTCCACAAAAAAGGGGATAAAGCAGATCTCGAAAACTATAGGCCAATTAGTTTGCTTAACTACCTATACAAGCTCTTTACTCGAATACTGACAAACAGATTAGAAGCAAAACTCGATTTCTATCAATCAGAAGAACAGGCTGGATTTCGAGCGGGACACGGAACAAACGACCATTTGCAATGCCTTAAAACTCTAGTTGAAAAGTCTATCAAATATAACAGACCCCTTGCTCTTATCTTTGTCAACTTCCACAAAGCATTTGACACAGTCGAAACAGTTGCTATCTTAAAAGCACTATCAGAATGCAGAATATATCAAAGGTATGCAAATATTATTCGAAATATATACGAAAATGCGACAACAACCGTTAACCTCCATTGCACTGAGAAGATAAAAATTGGCAGAGGGGTGCGGCAGGAAGATACCTTGTCGCCAAATCTATTTATAACAGTTATGGAGTACGCATTTAAAAGGCTAGAGTGGGAATCAAAGGGTATTAGAATCGATGGAAAGATATTCAATCATCTCAGATATGCCGATGATATTGTTCTCATAACAGACAACTTAGGAGAAGCCAGAGTTATGCTACAACAACTACAGCAAGTGACCCAGAAAGTCGGTTTAAAAATAAACTATGGAAAAACAAAAATTATGACCAATCTCGTCCCCAATGAGCTAATAGAAATCAAAAAGTCGCCCATAGAACTTGTAGAAAAATATGTGTATTTGGGTCACGAAATAAGGTTAACGCGAGATAACCAAACATGCGAGCTACTCAAAAGAATAAGTCTGGGTTGGGCTGCATTCGGAAAAATGAGAGACGTATTTAAAACAAATATACCGATCCATTTAAAAAGAAAAGCTTTTAACCAGTACGTTCTACCAGTCCTCACATACGGAGCAGAAACCTTAACTCTCACAAAAACATCAGCCGAAAAAAGGACACAACGAAAGATGGAGAGATCAATGCTTGGAATAAACTTAAGCAATAGAATAAGAAACGAGGAAGTTCGTAGACGAACCGGAGTGGAAGACATTATCGAACATATTACAAAAAAAAATGGAGATGGGCAGGACATGTTGCAAGAATGAAAGACAACAGTTGGACAAAACAATTGCTTGAGTGGAGACCACGGGCTGACAAGCGAAGCCGAGGAAGACCCCCAAAGCGATGGACCAACGACCTCAAAAGAATCGTGACCAATTGGATACCAGAGGTGCAGAACAGAAGCAGATGGAAAAGTCTAGAGGAGGCCTATGTTCAACAATGGACAACTCAAGGCTGATTGATGATGATGATGATGACTATTAGACCGCTTTTTTTTTGCTGCTACTAGCATTATTTTAGAGCATTCTATTATTTAATTTATGGATTAAATCCGGATAGCAAATAGATATTCTTCACTTTCTCGGAGAAATAATATTCTAACACACAAAATCCTATTAAATTGTCAAAACCTTCCTTGCATATTCTATTCACTTATGAGGAGCAGCAGCAATATCAGTACCATAATAAGGCGTATAGTTCTGGACTGGCTAATTGTTGGATAATGAGAAGCATGAGTGTAGCAGTTTTAATGTTTTCGGGACTGCTACCTGGTATCGGGGAGCAGAATTATCATTACCGAGTTAATGCATATAGGAATTGTTGCTTGAACTTTATTATTATTAAACAACACTATATTTCCTAGTAAAATAATCATAAATTTACAGTAAGAAAAATTTTTGAACGTTGGTTATGAAAACATCATGTACATACCACCGGGTTCACTATGTCCATATCCAGCAAAATCCTTGTAATAATGATACTGGAAACCAAAGATGAAAATATGCTCCAAGAAACTCTGTGTTATAAAACAGTCGAATAAAATACAGATTCTCGATTCCAATAATCAAAAAATTAATGAACAGCTTACTAAAATAGAAATAACGCCTATTTAAGATGTAATCCATTAATGGCCCAAGGGACAAAGCACTCCTAGCATATGCTAATGATATAGAACTCATAACTCTAATGAGAAACTCTTTCGTCCACAAACTTCAATAAAGTGAAGAGAGCACAAAAAATGTTTGACTTAAAATCAACGAAATGAAAACCAAATACAAGCGAATCAACAGAAAACCAATCAACCAATTCAATAAATTTAGAAAAAACATTAAAGTCAACAACTACAATTTCGAAAGTATGGAACACTTTAAATATCTTAGATCACTAATCACGGTTAGTAATAATGCCACTAAAGAAATACAGAGCATAATTCAAACTTCAGACCTATTTTAATACATGGATGTGAGTCATGGAGAATGACTAAAACAAATAAGGAAGCACTCCGAATATTTGAAAGGAAAATAATCAGAAATTTTTATTTAACCCCATTATCATAACTACTACTTAGATGGGAATAAGCCACAATTAGAGGTTAAAGTTAGTTTATTGACGTTTCAATTTCCACTTCGGAAATCATTCTCACTAATGTTTGTATTTTGAGAACGATTTCCGAAGTGGAAATTGAAACGTCAATAAACTAACTTTAAGCTTTAATTGTGGCTTATTCCCATTTAAATAGTAATTACTTTAAAATGCCACAAGAAAATAGCTTCAGAACTCATTATCATATCGCTACAAATCCGTATAGAATAAGAAAACATACTGAATAAAGAAAGCTCGCATAACGATATTGTTCAGGAAAATAAATCCCTTAAGGTATATCGGACACGTGCATAGACGCCAAGTTGTCAAACTTGTAGAACTGGTGTGGAAGGAAGTTAGCACAGAAGAATGCCACTTGGGCATGTCAGTATACAATGGAGAGAAAACATCCAATCATATCTCAAAAAATGAACATTTCATTTGATTGCAGATTCGTGGAAAATCGATCAACTTGGAGATAAGTTGTAATCAGCGAAGACCTACCCAAAGTTGTAGCGCTACGTATTGATAATGATAAAGAGAAAGGAGAAACAGTGACAAAAAGCAACAAAAATGGACTATGGAGCAAAGCTGCTTCAAAATCTTTGATTGGAGAGGATTAAAATGAAAGTATAAGAAATACAATGGATGATTGATGGATTCGAGAAACTTGAGACTTGAGAAAGGCACTCTCCGAAACAACTGTAGTGATAAGATAGAAATAATTTTGTAGAAGTTTTGCTGTTTTATTGTTAAACAAAGCGGAATTAACATACGACATTATATACGCTAAAATAACTAGACAACTTATATGATACGGACATATAAGGAGAAAGTTTAATGATACAATAATCTACCCAATATTTGTTATAAGTAAAAACGATATGAATAAACAAAATAAAGAACTCCATGGCAAAAGGCAAAAAGAGTAATGATTTAAAAATGAGAGAGGTATCCTGTGGATAACATGTGCTTAATTAAGAACGAATGGAGAATGTATATTTATAGGTCATTATTAGGGCCAACGTGCTAATTTTATGTAAAATAACACTTTTCAAGTTGGATCGGTTACAGCACGGTAGAATCAAATACACCCAAAGTTAAAAACTATCGATGTTTATATGAAAGATGAAACCTTATGGCACATGACCGTGCAATCTTGACACCTACACATTATCACATAATTGTGAACGGTATATTGTACCTAATTACTAAGAAGTTTGTTATTTTATTCTAAGAATAAGTTTAATAATTTACGGGAGATTTAATGTATTTAAAATTTTACAGGATCCGGTATCGTAATAAGAAGTCAAATTTCACTACAACTCCATTAAAACGTGTTAAATTTTACTTTGGATATTCTTTTTGTGAATATAATAAGTAAAAATACAGTAAGTTTCATCTTCTTATTGTGCCGTATTCTAATTAAAGTTAGCGATTACTTCTTTAAACGCTTCCCATAAATTATTATAGTTTAAATTTAACTACTTTATGAAACAAATATTGCACGTCATAAATTGCAGGAATTGAAAAATTACAAAGATCTCCTGTTTACAGAGTTTCTTTTAATTTTATGTAGTTTATTATAATCCTACCGAAGGGCTTCTACTTTCTTAAACTGTTACACGACTACTCTACTCGATGTTAGTACATTTAGAGACTAAATGTTTAAGTGTATATTCATTTTAACAAAAAATAATAATAAATAAAACGAAAACTAGCAATTTCCAAGCTTATAATAAATACTTTTTTAAGTTTGAAAATAATTAAAGCAAGTAATATAAATAACCACCATAAAATATTTAACTACATTAACCGAGTACCTATTTGTGAAATTTCTCGATGACTAAATTAATTGATATTTAAATAAATTTGCAGTTCCAAAACGTACCTGCTGTAAAATTTAAAAATCTACGACTAATCAAATTATTGGCAACATCGGAGGAGTTTAGTTGTGTACGCAAAGAAATGTATACGGATCCCAAAAGTGTTTTAACCTATTACGGAGTCCACTTAATCCGACGTGTTGGTCGGAGTCCACATAAAGCGCTACCCAGATAATAATATACACGATGTATATTCGCCTGGAGTTAGTATAATACCGTTTTAGTACGGAGCCCCCATTAACCGCTAGATCTATATATATATATATATATATATATATATATATATATATATATATATATATATATATATATATATATATATATATATATATATATATCTACGGCATAAAGTGGACTCCGCCCATGTTAAAATTCAGGTTCAATTGAGCTCCGTGGTCAAGTGGATACCGATATACGGAGCTCACTTGACCATTCCATAATATTGGTTCTGTAGATTCATCAACATGTATAGTTTAATAATTTATAAAAATTTTTTGGAGCCCGTAAATACCCCTGTATCATAAATGTATATCGTTTAGTTCAGGTGTATATATTATAGGGGTCGTACAGATCTTCTTCAATGTATATTTGAACCATACGTTTATCGGTTTAAGTAAGCTCTGAGAGTTTGGCAACTGTGTGATTATACCGTATATTTTCAACACATACCCTGAACGGTTCATATGGGCTCCTTATTTTTATCTACTGTTCGTAGACAGTGCAATCTAATACGCATTACACTGAGTAACAGAGGATATCTTATTACCTGGTATAACTACGTAGTAAAAGGTAACTGGTTCTTTAAAAACAGGTATATAGATACAAAAGGATTTGGGCTTATTATTTAATGGAATATTCGCTTGCATAGGAAATTTTATTTTTCTGCATTTTTAAAAATGTTGTTCTTTTATTTAATATAATTTTATTAGTTCAATGCCGAACTCGATGTTTTTTTTAATTACAGAAATTTCCTAATATATTTTGTTTATGTGAGTATGTCTATGTACGTTTTATGTAAGCATCCGATTAATAAAAAGTAATTTTATTTCATCCAATCTTCTGCGATATCTTGTATAAAGCTTTTTTATTATTTTAGTTCTGGTCTTATTTGTGTACTACATATGATATCTCGATAAAAGGTTATCTCAAAATAAATATGGTTAAGAGCTACAATAGATATTTTTGTGTTAAAATTGGTAGTAGTGTGCACAAAAAGAAAGAATAGTTAATTTGTCTAAAGTGGTATATTCGGCAGCAGATGCATATAGTGCAAGCGTCTATGTTTTAAGGGCGGAAGGATGTGCACCTCATTTTTAGCTAACAAGCTTGCCAACAATATTATTTCTGGTCCTCAATTTACCTTTTAGTTTTAAACAATAATCTGTGACTGGCCCCGTGCGATACAAATTATTTTCAAGGAATTTATAGGGAGTCTACATTCAACAATTTCATGACATTATTGGATGTTCAGTTTTGTGAAAGCGTCTATGTTAGCACACGAGCTTTTCAGGGGTTTTGGCTGAAAATTGATTCATAGTTTATTTTTAATGTGTAATAATAGGTGTATCGTCTATATAATAGAAGTCCTAGTATCTACCGGTATGGATCTTTCGTTTCTGTAAATGTTATACAGTGTAGGTGTCTTTATGCTACCCCAAGCGAGACCGTTATTCATCTGCTATTCTTACCATTGAGTGATACAAAAAATATTCTCTTGTGTAGGCATACGCAGACAATATAAGTGAGTTTGTTATCTAAGGGGATACCATATAGGTTTTGAAAAAATATTCTGTAAGTTAAGGTGTCGTAAGCGGCATTTAGATTAAAAAATACCACCACTGATACCCGATATTTTTCGTACCCATCTTTGATTTAGTATTTGTGATGTACATCACTTTGAATAGCTGACAAAATAAAAATATTGGCCGATAGTTTTTGTGGTCCTTGGAGTTTTTGCCAGGTTTAAGCAAGGTAACAACTTTGACTTGTCTCTAGACTTTGGGTATCTCCTAATTTGAATACAGTTGTTCATCATATGGATAAGCCATTGTAGTGTTTTTGGTCCAGATTTCGTAATAAGATTTGTGCTCAGATCCTTAATGTCGGTATTTGTATTATTTTTCATTAAATATGTAGATGGTAGATCCAAGCTCAAAGCTTTTTCCGATAGAAATAGTATGTCTATATCTATAATATCTATAATGTGGTTTTCAGCGATCAGCTATACCTATACCAAATATCCTAGGTTAGGCCCTATATGTGTTTCCTATACTAGAAATTAGTTAGATTCGTGTTTAGCTCATATGTCTGATAAGTTTAAGTAATGTAAAATTTCTTGATTTTTAGATATACCCTTAACAGTTATAGACATATGTTATTAGAATAGTTGGTCCTAAAAAGGACCAATTTGACAAAATCATATTAAAGGGGTGACTGAAGAATTAGCCGATTAATTAATTAATCATTACCCGGGGTATGCCCGATTACGGTGGTCTTATTAGTACTTCAATCTTCCTAAAGGCTCGTTTTTTAAACCCCATAAGTAATGCGTAATCTTTTACTTTTTATTAAAAATTTAAATTTTACATGCCGTGTATTACTTTTTGAAGATATGTCAAATCAGATTTGTATAGTAATAATTTTAGGTTCTAAAGAGCCTCTTTGTGAAAAATAAATAAGTTTGTGATATCTGTCACAACTCATATATAGATAATAAAAAAATAAACAGTTAAAATAAGTGTAAACAATCTTAACTACATACATCGTCGCCACTGTTTAGGTGATGGGTTTATCACAGATATCAAAGGTTACATTGTAATTCAATGTTCTATTTACGTATCTTCAATATTAAAAAAGTAGAAAAAGACATGTTTATGCTTTTATTTTTTTTTAATCTATTCTATTTTCTTTCTAGAGTTCCGTCTTTTTTGAACGACTTGTGTTCTTTTTTCAATTGGGCACTTGTCCAAAGCTATGACAAATACTCCTCTGCTATTTTACATTAATATGACATTCATTATTTTCTCTAAACACTCTGTCCTCTGCTATTCTACATTAATATGACTGATTTATTTTATCTTTCTTGCAACTATTTTAATGTTTTTCCTGTGTATCTTCTTCTTCTTCTACTTTTTCTTTTTATATAGACATAACTCTGTCTGTTTTTCAATGTGCCTCCAGTAAGTTGCCTTTCCATTGTTTTCGTGGTCGTCCTACTGATCGTCTTCCTATGGGTTAACCGTCTCTTGCCGTCTTTATTGTTTTATTTGTTGTCATTCGGCATATATGATCGTTTAATTCTACTCTTCTATTTCTTAACCAGTTCTTGATGTTCTTCACCTTGCATCTACGTCGTATATCTGTACTTCTAGCTCTATCCCATAGTGTCTTACCATCAATTTTTCCAAGTGTTTTCATCTCTGCTGTCATATCCTTTTTGTCCTCTCTGTGTCAGATCTTGTTTCTGCCGCGTATGTCATTATTCGTCTGATGACTGTTTTGTAAATTCTGCCTTTCGTTTCTTTTCCGATATTTTTATTTCCTCATAATGTTTCATTTAGGCAGCCTGTGGCTCTGTTTGCTCTATTCACTGGGTCTTCCACTTTAGTTTCGAGCTTTCCGTAGCTAGATAATGTGATGCCTAGATATTTAAGCTCTAACACTTGTTCTATTATAATGACCTTCCAGCTCCAATTAACATCTTAGTAAATTTGCTGTTGTAACCATGCATTTTGTCTCTTTTGGGAAAATTAACATGTTAAATTTTCTGGCGGTTGTATGAAATTGGTGCAGCATACGTTGTAAATCATTTTCACTTTGAAAGAGTAGTATTGCGTCGTCTGTACAGCAGATTATTATTAGTTCTTATTTTTTATTATTTCATCCATAATCAGGTTGAATAATAGAGGACTCAGGTAATATTTCTGTTTTATTCCATTGTCACCTTCAATAGGGTCGGTTAGTTCTTCTTCTACTTTTACTTTTATTGTGTTGTTTTGGTATATATTTTCGATCGTTTTGCGTACAATAAGGGGATAACGTTTTTTTAATTTGTGTATCTTCTGTATATCATTATTTCTTTTGTGTATTAAAAATTAAATTTTGGTTATTATTTCTTAATATTCTCTTAACGTGTTTATTAATTGTCTTGTTATATGTGTATCAAGATATGTGTGTAATAATAGATTGTAATGCATATTTCATTTAGTGTAATTAAAGTGCTCTTTGCGTTTGCCAATTACTTTCTCACTTCCTCAGCGATACGTCTTTTTTTCCTCATCAATAACCTTATCCTCGCTCGATACAGCTACTTTAACCCTCTATAGCCCCGTGTGTACTCAAGGCAACAAAAGAGTTTTTGATGCAGAAAACTTTTTTAAAACAATTTCCGACTCTAGTATGCCCTCTGTTAATTTCAGGCAACATTTGGTTATACATTTTAATACACTTTGTGAACCTATGATGAAACCTATATGGAAATGTTTAACAATATGTCAAATGGACATGACTGCCTTATTAGTTTGTATTTTCGATCGTGATTTATTGTTATAAATTGTGTACAATTTATATAAAAATACATACAGAGGCATTATATCAGCATTTAGATATTGATTACCGTTGACATTTGTTTATTTTATTGTGTTGTTTCAGTACTGTGATAAAAAACAGGTATGTTCCTTTGAATCCACGCTGGACCATATTATTTTAAATTATTTCTTTAAGATGGATAGAAAAACGTTCTACGGGAAAAGCAGTAAATATGCGAGGAATACAAAGACTCTGACTTTGATAGTGATAATAAGAAAGTGATAATGAATTTTCCAGGTACTCAGATATCAATCGATCCAGGATCAAATAAAATGGAAAATGAAGACGATTTGTACGAAGCAAATTTAGACCAGGATACCAATTTAGATTTAGACCAAGATGAAGATGAGGGTGATACCGATAAAACAGAAAAACACACTGAACAAAATGTGCTCAAAAGGTCAAAAATGATCGTAAAAAACATTCAGTGGAAGAGTGGTTCCCGAACAGTATTTCCAATTCCAGAATGGAAAGGTAATTTACCAACATGCAAATTATTAGAACCGGAATCCCCTCTACATTATTTTAAAAGATGATATCTACCAATATGCTGGAAAACATAATAGAACAAAGTAATTTGTATGCACTGCAAAAGAATATAAATAAACCATTGAATATGACACCAGCAGAATTAAACCAATTTATTGGATCTGTTCTACTGATGTCAATATATGGCATGCCAAGGACAAGATCATTTTGGCAGAAGGAAACATGTGTTGCTCAAATAGTCGATACTATCTCTAGGAATTACTGGGAGAAATAAAAACTAAAATGCATTTCAATAATAACGAAAATATGGTCAACAATAATGATAAGTTATACAAAATTAGACCGTTCATCAACGGTTTATTTTAAAATTTTCAAAGTATTCCAATGAGTGAAAAATTGTGTATTGATGAACAAATGATACCATTCAAAGAGGCACATTCTTTAAAACAATATATGAAGAACAAACCCAAAAAATGGGGATACATATTTGTTTTGTGTGATAGCAATGGTATTGTTTATAACTGGGAATTATATACAGGAACTGTTAAACATCCTCTTCATTTACCTAATGTAGACACCAGCGGTAATGTAGTAATATGAATGTGTGAGATAGTCAAACCAAACAAATACTATAAAGTATATTTTGACAACTGGTTCAATAGCATTCAGTTGCAGATTAAAATGGAAAAACGTGGACTGCAATGTTTGGGAACTGTTCTTCCAAACAGATTGCCCTATTGCCATTTTCTGATGTCAAGAATATGAAGAAACAGGGCAGAGGTACTGTAGAAGAAGAGCACGCTACAGTAGATGGCATAAGACAAACAGCGTTAAAGTGGTACGATAATAAACCGGTTCATTTGTTTAGTACATTTGTTGGTTCTGAGCCTACTTCGTTAGTCAAGAGGTGGGATAAGAAACAAAAATCAAGAATTATTGTATGCTGTCCAAATTCAGTGCAATTTTATAATAAATTTATTGGAGGTGTCGATCTTATGGATTCACTAATTGCTCTTTACCGAACAGACATAAGATCTAAAAAGTGGTATCTAAAAATATTTTTTCACCTTCTGGATTTAGCTGTTGTTAACAGCTGGTTGTTGCATCGTCGTGATTGCAATTACTTTGAAATTAAAAAGAAAAACCAGTTGCCTTTGTTACAGTTTAAGTCCCACTTATGTAGCGTACTGTTAGCAAGCAATTCATCATCATCATTCAATCTTCGCTTATCCACTGCTGGACATAGATCTCCCTCATAATTTTCCATCTATTTCGATCTTGTGCCTCTTGCATCCAATTCCTATGACAACGTTTTAGATCGTCAGTCCAACGTGTTGGTGGACGACCTCTACTTCGGTAGGCATCATCTCTTGGTCTCCATTCCAGTATCCGCTTTGTCCATCTATTGTCTGTCATTCGAGCCACGTGACCTGCCCAGTTCCATTTTAGTGTTGCTACTCTCTCTACTGCATCAGCCACTCCTGTTCTTTGTCGTAGCTGGCGATTTGGGATCTTGTCTCGTAGTGAAACGCCCAAGATAGCACGCTCCATCGCCCTTTGACACACACGGATCTTTTGAACTATTCTCCTTGTCATGGTCAACGTTTCGGCACCGTAAGTTAACACTGGCAAAACACACTGATTAAACGTTTTTCTTTTAAGGCATATTGGTATATCAGACGATTTGAAAATATGGTTCAGCTTGCCGAAGGCTGCCCAAGTCAGTCTTATATGACGGAGAAGCTCAACGGTTTGGTTATCTTTTCCTATGCGAATCTCATGACCTAGGTATTTATAGGCCATTACCTGGTCTATGGATCTTGTTCCTACGCATATATCTTCGCTGACTACAAGATTTTTCATCATCTGGGTTTTAGATATATTTATTTTCAATCCCCCTTCTAGTTAGGAAAGGTAGAGCTGATTTAAAAGTTCTTTGGCCTCATCTATCCTATCAGCTATTAGTACAATATCATCTGCAAACCAAAGATGGCTAAGCTTTTCTCCGTTTATGTTTATGCCCTTGTCGGTCAGTTTTGCCCTTTTACATATATATTCCAAAAGCGTAGTGAACAGTTTCGGCGATATGGTGTCCCCTGGCGTACTCCACGTTGTATCGGGAATTTCTGGGTTTGACGATCACCCACTCTAACACTGGCTGTTGCGTTTTGGTATATATGTTTAATTATATTTATATACCGATAGTCAATTCGGCATTCTGTCAAGGCTTCCAACATTTTTTGTTGATTTACGGTGTCGAATGCCTTTTCATAGTCGACAAATATTAAAGCTAGTGGTTTATTATATTCAGTGCATTTTTCTATAAGATTTTTTATTACCAGTAGGTGATCGTTTGTTCCATAGCCTTTTCTAAAACCCGCCTGTTCTATGGGCTGATAAAATTCCAATTTATTTTCTAGTCGTTTCGTTTAGCAAGCAATTACCAAATCAAAAACAAAGGACGTCCCAGGCTCAGTGAAATTGAGAACGAAATTGTAAAAAAACAGAGGAGAGGATCTACTGCTATTGTACTACCAAAGGAAGTTAGGCTTGACCAAAGGCCAGTAATTTCTGAAAAAAAGGGAAGATGCAAAAAACCAGGATGCTGTAATACTTCTAAAGTAATGTGCGATAAATGTAAAGTTGCTTTATGTTTTACAACTACAAATATTTGTTTTTTTGAATGGCATAATAAATAAGTATATAACTTGTTTCGTTAGTTTTTGCTAAACACTCCCAAAACTCCCAAACGAAATTTAAAAAATCTAAAAAAATTACTAGTTGTTGTAAATGGATATTTGAGCACATATACAAATTCAAACATTTGATAAACAAACAAGTTTACAAAAAAGTCGGGCAATAGAGGGCTAAGATATTTATATTTCACTATATGCTTTATTAGTTGGTTTTCAATTTAAATTTGCACCTATGACGAAATTTATAATATCTAAGATCTGGTGCTTTCATATGAAACTGGAATAAAACACTTGTTAGATAATATTTATTTGTTTTGAGTACACTTTTTTTAGAACCTAGTATATAAAAAAATAAATATTTGTCTGTCAACAAATTTCTATATAAAAGTACGAGGCACTATTTTTCTCATGCTGTGAGCTTTGCTGCTCTGTTACTTTTATAACGCTTAAGCTATTTTTAATTTATTGTAAATATTTTTGAGGTGTGTTTCCATAAATGATCATTTTTAAGGTTAGTACGTTTGATTAAATGAAATTGACATTAATTTGATAGTTTCCATTTTATTAGTGCTGATGGTATATGACTAGCATCTGTTGGTACTATATATCAATTTCAACATGTGGAAGTGAGAGCACTCTCTTGTTAGTAATTTCAGTGTAAATTTTGACGAAACCAGAAATATCCCATAATATTCTTTCCGTGTGATCTTAGAATTTCCGTTGATTAAATAGTATAGGGTATCCAATATTTCAATCATCGGTATGTCAGAGTGATTTTTATGAATTTTTATGTATATTTGCAAAATGAAAAAGAAAGTTCAGTACAGGCAGTTAAACAGCTGATCTGTCAATTTAGAAGTAAGAGCAAGTACCAAAGCTGAAAAGTATACCCATACACAAAAGGAATAATAAAATGTACTGCACAAACTATAGCGCTATAAGCTGTATATAAGCTATACCTCTATTAATAATTAGGATATACAGTATTTTTTCTAATACACCTGGAACGATTGAGTAAATAGGTGAACTATAAAGTAGGTGAATATTAGTGTGGAATTAGAAAAACTTAATAAATCGTTGATCAATTATTCACTATTAGGCACTAGGCAGTTAATGAGAAATGTTGGGAATACAAAAAAAAACATTAAACTAGTTATTTATAGATTTTAAACAAACACTGATATAATCATAAGAATAAAACTATGAAATACCATTACAGAAAAGAAAACTGTCGACTTATTTTCAAATGTACATTCATTTCAAACAGGAAGATTCCATTCCAAACTCTATTTAAAAAGTAAAATCAATAAACAGATAATTATATACATAAAGATTATACAAATCCCAAATATTGGAAAACCTAAATATGCGTGGTCAAAATATTAAAAATCAAAGTGCTTTAAAAAGCGAATGAACTCGCCTAACAGCTGTTTTTAAAACAATATATTATGAAACGAATTGGGGATATTATATTACACAAACTAAACCGCTTGTCTACAAAAAAATCAAGAAAATATGACACGACAGGAAAGACTAATGACTTTACAGCTAATTGCCACATAAATATCAATGTTACGCAAAAATACTTATTTAGATAAACGTATAATGTTTCACTAATCGTTAACGAAAAATGTTACAATAAAGGTTAAAACATGCTTTTCAATTCGCGGTAAAAGATTTAATAAAGTTCAGCACACAGTATAAAATTCGTATACCAGTAAACGGTACTCCATACAGCAGCAAAGTAATTTTGGCAACAAATTTGTAGGTTGTACTTTACCCCATTGGAATCATAGTACCCGCTATGGAAAATGGTGTCTTCTTTGACATCCAGCAACCACAAATGTGAAACTAGGAAAGATTAATGTGAAATTAGGAAAATTCAATGAACCGTTGATCAAATATTCACTATTATATACTTAATGAAAAATGTTGGGAATAAAAAAAACATTAAGCTAGTTATTTATAGATTTTCAACAAACATATGATATAATTATAAGATTGTAACTAAAATGCTATGGAAGAACTAGGCATACATAAGAAAAGTAACTGCCAACTTACTTTCAAATGTCCAGTGACCTCAAACAGGAAGATGCCCTGTCTCCAATCGTGTTTACCATCGTTTTGGAGAGCATCTCCCGGAAAGCAAATACAGAAAATCTCACAGTTTAATAATTAAGGTCCTCATATTATACGGACCTTCGACGATGAGTTTAATATAGTAGCGAAAATAATTATTGGTAAGCAAAAAACATTAATACATTAAATAGAAAAAAAGCGCAAAAAAGGGTCCTTAAAATCAACGATAATAAAAAAATATATGGCTATAACTTTGAAATGTTTCATCGGTCTAAATATTTGGAATTTAAAAGCACTTAACAAAAACACTACAAAAGAGAATAACAACAGAATACAAGCTGGCAATTGCTACGTTTTAAGCAAAAAAATTAAATCCAAAAATACATCCCGCAGTAAGAAAAATAAGAATCTACGTACGTAAGTAAAACACAAACAATGAAAAAATAAAATAAGATCCGATTGAGCGTCGTAGAAAGAAATATATAATTCTGTTATGAATAAAATCACAAATCAAGACAAAGTGCAAAACAATAACTTTAGCGTTGAGATTTAATTTCTTGTACGACGGTGCAATTTGTATATACCTGTTTGACCTTAGCATTAGTTCCCGGTCGTAAAACACTTCTGAGGGCTTTTCTAGCAATCCTGATCTCAGTAATACCTGAGTTTTACTTACATTATTTTATATATCCTGATTTTAGTAGTTCGCATTACACTTCTGGATATAAAAGTGTTATGAGGTGATACATATATCAGTTTGCTACCTGAATTTTCCCTTTTATCTCTTATGTGATAACGTTATCTGCGATATCTAAAACGCCTCAATTTTTCAAAATATTATGGGTCTATTGTTACGTTATATGCTCTATTCTACATCATCTCTTTTGTCTGTTAATAAATATTTATTTGGTTTTATCGTTACTATTATACCGTTTTTTTCGCTGGTAATAGCATTATTCTATAGTATTCTAATATTTAATCTATGGATTAACTTCGGATAGCGGATAGTGATATTCTTTACTTTCTCGGAGAAATTATAGTGTAACACACAAAAACCGTATTAAATTGCCAAAAACTTCCTTGCATATTCTATTTATTTATGAGGGGCAGCTGCAATATCAGTACCTACCATAATAATGCATATAGTCCTGGACTGGCTAATCGTTGGATAATAGGAAACATGGATGTAGCAGTTTTAATGGTTTGGTGACTGCTTACTAAAATCGGGGAGCAGAGATATCAGTACCAAGTTAATGACTATAGGAGTTGCGGATACATTTTCTGATAATTTAGTTCCTCCCTTTTTTTTTTTAAAATATACTATAGAAGTCTCAAGTATAGGTCTCATGTAATTGTGGAAGATGCATAAGGTATTTAGACATCGTTTTTTTGTAAATTGAATGTTTTAGATTTTTTAGATGTATAAACTTGACGTGAATTAATTTAGACTCATTTAGTTTAGGCTCTAATGGGTATACTATTTGTAGGTTAAACTCCCATGCTATACTTTAGCAAAGGCCTAAGCAATGTCAAAAAAGACTAGCACAATTTTTTTTTTCTAAAACGTATTTCTCAACAAGTTTCTCACTTAGTTATATCGATAATTCTGTATATTCAATTAATCGTGGGATACTTTTTATCTCTGAATAAAAATTATCGGTTTCGAATCAGCTCCTTTTTTTATTATTGGTTTCATTAACTTACATAAATAAATACAACCTGATTTAAAGTAAAGCTGAAGTTGGTTTTTAAATGCACACTTTAATACTCTGTGTTTGTTTGCCTTATTTTTAGACCTTCTGCTCAAGCGCCCATCTCCATTGTCTCAATCATTAACTCAATTATCTCTCCTTATCTCTTACTAACACCACATCGTTAGCATACATCAGGCACCAAGGGATATCTCCTTGACATGTTTTCGTTAATTTTTCCAACACTAATTAGAAGAGATAAGGGATTAGCACTGACCCCTGATGCAATACTATTCTCAAATGAAATTTATCAGTCTTACCCTCACTTGTTCTAACATTAGTTTTCCATTACTTGCCTTATGATAAAAATTACGTCCGTTGTTGATTTGCCTTGCATGAATTTAAACTGAATATTTCTGTTTCTTCCTGTATCCTACTATCAATTATTCTCTCCCACAGTTTCATGGTGTGACAGAGTAGTTGTAGGGCTCTACCTACAGAGTTTACCATCTACTTTGTTTTTGTATACAGGTACTAAAATGCTACTTCTCCATTCATCCGGTATTCGCCTTACTTTCAAAATTCTATTAAATAGTCCTGTTAGCCAACTTGTTCCTGATTTTCCTAATGCTGATCATATATATTCAGGGATGCCATCAGGACCTATGCCTTTTCTTTTTTCATCTTATGTAGCTCTTGAATTACTTCCGCGGTCGTCATTTTCGGCACCATTGCTATTACTGTCTCTGTTGCCTCTATAGATGCTTTCTCAAACTCTTCGTTTAATTGGTCGTTAAAGAACTCCTTCCAGCGATTTTTTACATCCTTTCCTTGCATAAATAGTTTAATGTATTTATCTCGTATACATTTAATCTGATTAAAATCTTTGGTTTTCTTTGCTCCACTTTTAGCAATTTTGTATATGTTTTTTTCTTAGTACTCAGTTCATTGTACAGCTTTTCATATGCTGCTACCATAGATTGTGCTACCGCTACTTTTGCTTCCTCTTTATCTATTTGATACTTTTGATAATCTTAGTCTGATATTTTTTCTTGCCCCTCCTTATATAAACTTCTTTTGTCTTTTGTATGTACAGCGTTAACAGGCCTTTTAGGCCCATTGCTGGATGGATAATCTCCATCGTTTTCTATTCTTAGCTAACAGCTTCCAATCTCTGATTCCCATCTCTCTGACATCTTCCATCACTGCATCTCTCCATTTCTTTCTTGGTCTTCCTCTCTTTTTTTTGCCCTTAGGTACTCTCCAAGCAATATTCTTGACTAGTCTATTACCTTGCATTCTTTCTAGATGGCCGAGCCATTCTAGTCTACGTTTTTTC
Source organism: Diabrotica undecimpunctata (assembly GCF_040954645.1). NCBI lineage: Eukaryota > Metazoa > Arthropoda > Insecta > Coleoptera > Chrysomelidae > Diabrotica > Diabrotica undecimpunctata. Next base: position 67,905,966 of record NC_092807.1, on the reverse strand, counting down.
ACCACATTTGTTATTGTAGGGTTAGCATATAACTGATACACTTCTGCATTAGTTCGTCTTCTCCATTCTCCTTCTACTACTTTTCCACCAAATATTCTGCGAAGTATCTTTCTTTCCCATGCTTCCAATGTGTTCTGTACGGTTTTGTTCATAGTCCATGTCTCGGCAGCGTATAGCACTGTGGGTCTAATTATAGTTTTGTATACTCTTATTTTTGCATTACGAGATATATCTTTGTCCTTAATTATTTTACATGTCTGATCAATAAGAGTACCTAAGTACATATATTCATCCACCTTCTCGAATTCTACAACTGATCCATTCTCCACCTCCAATTTAAAGGATCCCCTGGTGCTTATTCCTTTTTTGCTCGAGATCTCCATGTACTTCGATTTATTAATATTAACTTTCAGTCCCATTTTAGAGCTTTCCCGAATCAGTCTTTTTGTTATATTTGATAGTTCTTTTCCATTTCTTGCAATGAGAACCACATCATCAGCGTATGCTAAGCATTGGTGCTCCTTGTATAAAATAGTACCGGACCTGTTTATCCCACTAATCCTTACAATTTTTTCTAGAACTATATTGAATAGCAATGTGGATAACGGGTCTCCTTGGCGAACACCTTTTTTCATTTCGAATTCTTCTGAGACTGTACCGTTGCATCTCACAGCACAAATGGTTTGTCTAATTGTCATTTTTACCAATCTTATTATTTTTTCTGGCACTTGGAATTCTTTTAGTGTTTCTATTAACTTGTTTCTGTTTATTGTATCGTAGGCAGCTTTGTAATCAATAAAAAGTACTTGTGCTGAAATGTTGTATTCATAGCAATTGGTCAGGATTTGTTTTAGCATAAAAATTTGATCGGTTGTTGATCTTCCTTTCCGAAATCCTCCCTGGTATTCTCCTAGATTCTTCTCTATATATATTTCTAATCGTTTTTTAATTAGTATGGCGAATACTTTTTACATTACTTCTAATAAGGATATTCCTCTATAGTTTGTGCATTCAGTTCTATCTCCCTTTTTGTGTATAGGAATTATAATCGACTTATTCCATTCTTGAGGCATTTCTTCGGCATCCCATACTTCTAGTATTAGCTCACCAAGTTTGTTTATTAAGACCTCTCCTCCATATTTTATGTTCTCTGCCACAATGCCGCTCTCCCCGGGACTTTTTTGGTTTTTCACATCTTTTATTATTTCTTCAATTTCTTCTCTTGTGGGCTTTGGTATTTCTTCTATTACTATTTGAGGTCTAGGAACATAACAATTTTCTTCAGTAGTCACTTCGTCATTTAGTATCTCTTCGAAATATTCTTTCCACCTTTCACATATTTGGTCTTCATCCACTATCAGGTTTCCTTGCTTATCTTTTACATTCATCGTTCTTCCCTGGTACCCAGTTTTAATGTATTTTACTTCTTTATAAAAATTTTTTATTTCATTTTTCTTGTAATTTTCTTCAATGCGCTTAATTTTATTCTCCATATACTTTCGTTTCCGCTCCCTTAGGATTCTCTTTACTTTTTTTCGTTGTACGGCATACCTTTCTAGGTCGTCTTGTTTTTGCGAACGTAAACTTTTTAATCTCAAATCTGATCTTTTTTTTAACTCTGTTCTGCATTCGTCATTGAACCAGTGGTTTTTTCTAAATCTTTTTGCTCTTGGTATGTTCTTCGACGTAGCTTCCTTTATAGTGTTTGTCATTTTCAAGAACTTTTGTTGTATGTTACTCACAGTAGTACTATCTTGTTTAGCGTAGGTTTCTTGTATATCCTTTTGATAGTCCTGCTTTACCTCAAATTTTCGCAGTTTTTCAAAGTTAAATTTACGTTGCACTTTCTTTTTCCGTTTATGCCTTTTAATTATTGCTTCTCTCATATTAATTCTAACCAAAAAATGATCTGAGTCTACGTCAGCCCCTCTGCACGTTTTCACATTTGTTATTAAATTCGCAAACTTCTCTTGTATTAGGATGTGGTCTATTTGATTAGTTCCATTTGACCCCGGAATTTTCCACGTTCCTTTATATATATTTTTTCTCCTAAAATGGGTACTCATTATCTTCATCCTGTTTTCAATTGCGAATGTGATTAATCTCTGTCCATTATCATTTGTATTTAAATGTTTACTTTCACCCCCTGTTATGTTTTTATATATATCTTCTCTTCCGACCTTTGCATTGGCGTCGCCTATAATAATTTTAGTGTCTTGTCTGGGCATTTCTTCACACAATGACTCTAATTCTTCATAGAATTCATCTTTCACTTCTTCTTCTTTTTCTTCTGTTGGAGCATGTATATTTATCAACGATATCATGTTATTTTTTCCTTTAATTCTAATTGCACACATTCTGTCAGATTTTACTACGAATCGTTTTACCTGCTCCACGTCTTCATGTACCAGAAAACCCACTCCAAAATTCCTATTATTGCCTCCACTTGTATAAAACGTGTATGGGCCAATGTTTTCGACGTTGTTTCCAGTTAAATGTGTTTCCTGTAGTGCTAAGATGTGTATTTTATATTTTTTTAGTTCTTCTATTAGGTTAATTAATGCTCCCTTCTCGTATACTCCTCGAACATTCCATGTCGCAATATTTAGGTACATATTCTTATTTTTTATTTTGCTATTTATGTTCAAACTCATTTTCCTGTTCATCGCTAGGGTTCGTTGGCATAATGGGCCATCTTTTCCTATTTCCACTACTATATGCCGTTTTTTTGGGTCCATATTTCTAGATTTTTCTCGTTTGAAAGTACCATTTCCGGCCCATACCCAATTTATACCATCCACAGTTAGTTTTCTGTACCCTATCTTTACATTTCTACCTTCAGCTCTTAATTCCTTGCTTTTATTTACGATTTCCTTCCTCATGTGTCTTTCTTTTTCGGTCATGTCATCGTTGATGAAGATCTTTTCTCCAGTAAGAAATCTGAGTTTGCTTTTTTCTTTCATTACCTTAATTTTTTCGCCATAATCCTTCATTTGTACCAGACATATATTGTTCTTTAACTTCATTGCAGATTCTATTTCGACATCCTCTTTTGGGTGCTTTTGTATAAAATCTTTTACGTTATTTTTTAAGAGTGTTTCATCTGTTGCGTTTATTGGTAGACCCGTAATTACTATGTTATTTCTTTTCATCTGTTTTTCAATTCTTTCTACTTTGTTTTCAACCTGGGTTAATTTGTTTTGTGTTTCTTCCAATTCTTGATTTATCTTTATATTTTCTTTTTTCAGCGCTATCATCTCTTCTCTATATTCCTTATTTTCATTCCTGATTTCTTTCAGTTCTTCCATCATCTTCTTGAACATGCTTATAACGTCGTCCAAATCCTCTGAATCTTCTTCCTTTGGTTTTATTTTGCTTGGAGTTCTGGCAGTTTTTTTGCTCTGCAGGAAAGGTGAAGTTGACTCTCTATCTTTTCTCTTCTTGCCTTCTGACGCGTTATCATCACTGTCCGTGTACATCATATCTGTTTCTAAGGACCGCGAAAGGAACTAGATTCGCTTCAACCGCTCAGAAATGCAGTTCCTATCAGTCCTCAGTTTACAGAACTATTTTTAACTTTGGCAACGTCGCAAAGCTAACGGCCAGAGTTCCTCCAGTATGACTGTTTCGAATTGTAAATAACCTTACTTACTTTTATCACTTCAAACACTAGTTTTTACCGAAAGCGAGTTTTTTTCCAGAAATTTCTCACTGTGGTATTACGAAGCCTTTTTAAATTCACATATGTAAACAAACCGTAAATTATTTTTCGCTACTAATCGCAATATTTGGGATTTTAGTAGGAGAAAAATATATTTACTTTTATCTGCTTAGTACACCGTTGCCGTATCTCTTTTGTCTTTTATATTGTCTTAAACATTGTCTGACTATCTATATTTACCAATTTTTAAGTCAATTTCCTGAGATGTTTTCAAGTATTTTAGTTACACCCTCTTTAATAATTTTTGACACATTTCTCCAAATTTCATTATGACCTTTTTCAATATTCCAACAAATCTTTTTTTATTTCTGTTCTAAATTGAACTACATTGTCGCTTGTTAACGTCAATTAATTGTTTTTGTGACTCTCCTCTATATTTTGGTTTTATTTCATATTTTACTTGTATATCTAGTACCAGCACTTTATGCTGTTGGCTTAGAGTTTCAATAATTATTACTTTAGAGTCTTTGCATAAGGGATTGGCTTACGATCCATATTTGGAATTGATTTTGTCTGCTTTTGAATTGGATAAGTTGGCTTTCTCTTTTCTAAAAGCATGTACTAACAGTGTACTAGGTATGGCCACTCTTAGTACATGTTACTGCTAATTCCAACATATTATCTGCCATATTATTTGCTGCTAATAGCATTCTTCTATAGCATTCTAATATTTCATCCGATTAAATCCGTATAGCAAATAGATATTTTTCACTTTCTCGGAGAAATAATATTCTAACATACAAAATCCTATTAAATTGCCAAAACCTTCCTTGCATATTTTATTCAATTATAAGGGACAGCAGCAATATCAGTACCATGATAAGGCGTATAGTCCTGGACTGGTTAATCGTTGAATAATAGGAAGCATGAGTGTAGCAGTTTTAATGTTTTCGGGACTGCTACCTGGTATCGGGGAGCAGTGATATCAGTACCAAGTTATTGCATATATAAATTGTTGCTTGAACTTTATTATTACTAAACAGCACTATATAAACAGCACTATATTCTATAACACAGGAAACACTGTGTTATAAAACAGTCGAATAATATACAGATTTCCAATTCAAATATTCAAAAAATTAAAGAACAGCTTACTAAAATAGAAATCGCCTATTTAAAATGCAATCCATTAATGTCCCAAGGTACCAAGCACTTCTAGCATACGGTAATAATATTGATCTCATAAGAAACTCTCTCCCGTCTGCGACATCTTCAACAAAGTGAAGAGAACACGAAAAATGTTTTACTTAAAACCAACAAAATGAAAAATAAATACAAGCGAATCAACAAAATAGAGCAATTCAATCTAGAACGTGGATAAAACAAGTGATGTTTTTATCTAAGGGGACGTCATAGAATTTTTGGAGAAATGTTCTGTAATTTAATATGTCGTAAGCGGCATTTAGATTGACAAATACTACCCCTAATACCTGATATGTTGATGATGTTGATTTTTGCAACAACGGGTACGTTATTACATACTTTATAAGTATTACGAATAAAAATAAATAAGCAAGAAGAATGTAAGTGTACTATATTTAAACCAAGTGACAGAAAAAAGAATATTATACATACATGTACTTCTAAATTAAAAATTATATGCCTGACAACGCAAGATACAATAAACAATGATTTAAGATTGAAAATAATAATAACAGCTTGCACAAGCGACAAAGTATTTAAAACGATAAGGCCGAACATATATGTAATTGTAATAGATATGTTGGCTAAAATTAAGTTACCATAAGACACCGAAATATTATATCTGGGTAATGACTCACTACTGATTGTTAGTATCTACCATAAGTGTATCGATGTGTTTATGTGTATCTAAAGTATAGTAGTATATTGAATTCCCTACATTAAAAAATCGAAATATTTAAATTAGACAGTAAAAAATTATAATTTTAAGATTGATTTATAAATTATTATAATTTAAATTTTACTGCTTGATGAAACAAATATTGTAAGTCATACACTGTAGCAATCGAAACATCGGAACGTACATTTATAATATAATAAATGTTTCAGTGCCAATGCATTAAAAAAAATACTAGTACATAAAAATGGACACTTGCCTTTTCAAAGTTTATAATAGACATTAATTTCAGTTTATCTATAACTAAAGCAAGTAATATAAATTACCACCATAAAATATTTAACTACATTAACCAAGTACGTATTTGTGAAATTTCTCGATGACTAAATTGATTGATATTTAAATAAATTTGAAGTTCCAAAATGTACCTGCTGTAAAATTTAAAAATCTACGACTAATCAAATTATTGGCAACATCGGAGGGGTTTAGTTGTGTACGCAAAGAAATGTATACGGATCCCAAAAGTGTTTTAACTTATTACGGAGTCCACTTAATCCGACGTGTTGGTCGGAGTCCACATAAAGCGCTACCCAGATAATAATATACACGGTGTATATTCACCTGGAGTTAGTATAATACCGTTTTTGTACGGAGCCCTCATTAACCGCTAGATCTATATATATATATATATATATATATATATATATATATATATATATATATATATATATATATATATAATGTATATAAACTTTTTTTATTTCCTGGGTTTGTCGGTCTGTTGTAAATCAAACTATTTAATTATTGTTTAAACGTTTCGGCAAATTCGCCATTTTCAATAAGCACTTTATTAACTTTATTTTATAAACATTACATTATATAATTAAATTTCATGTTTACACTTTTTAAAAGTTTAACATGGATTAAAAGATTGATATCTGACATTGACAGATGACATCTGGCAGGTATCTTAAAATAGGAGTGGGTCAGGGTCGTATCTTAAATATCTGCCTTAGTGCATTTAAAAATAATTTATTAAATTATGATACTGGAAAGATCTTTTAGTCAGTCTTATTATTGATGTAATTTGGATCTTTTTTATGTGAATCATCTCCAATATGCATCTTTTGTTGTAATTATGTTCTTTTTTAAAAATCTGTACATTTTCAAAAGCATAAGAATGGCTATTTTCTAGAGAATGTTAGGCTAGGGCTGTTGTGTTTAATGCATTGGTCTGTACACTATGTTTGTGTGCAACAATTCTTCTATGTAGGTATTGGTGTGTTTGTACAATATATGTTGAATTACAGTCTTTACAATTTATTTTATAAATTACATTTGATTCGACTCTTGATTTAACTCTTTCCGTATTCTCGAGCCCTAGGTGACTTGGTATGTTGGAGCCAAAAATTTTCGTAGACATCTGGACGTCGCGAGGAGTACAGCTTTCTGCATGGCCCTATAGAGATGCTCATTTAGACCCAGCTGTTTTATGTTCTCTAGGAGGTTTTTGGAAATAACACCAGTAGTAGATAGAATAATAGGTACTATCTGGGTACTGGATTATTATCATGCACCGAAAGAACTGTGGATCGTCTACATCACTGGTTTACCTATACCATAATACCATTGTAATTTTTATATGTATAAATAAATATATTAGAGATTATAAATAAATATATTACAGATTAAACGCTTGTTTTTATTTAAAACTTCAAATTTTCTCTTTACAATTTCAAAAATAATTTTTAAAATTAAGGTAAATACAGATGCTAATATTACACAGGACATTGCAAAGACATTGTCTATTTCACTTTTAATATTCTCGCTGGTGTTGTTGCTGACACCCATGGCGTAGATTGAATACGTCTTAATGGATATGTAGCTGGTGACAGTTTTCTAAAGGCGCAAATCCAGGTGTCTTGCTGCTGTTGCTATAGATTCAACTCTTCCGGGTTCCACGTTTTGTTGTCAAAATGCAGGCTATCTAATTGTCTTTTAATTTATTTTATATCCTCATATGATTTAATATCTTTATTTAACTGATTAAATTTTCTTTAAAATTCCATTACTCTATGTATGTACTCGATGGGCTTCATATTACTACTGAATATGGCCTATGTAGAATGTCACGTTTTATATCAAGCGACGTCTTGCGTTGACTGACACATAAATGTCATGTTCCGCGTCGAATGTCACGTCATTTCACGTTCTGCGTCGACTGTCACATAACTGTCACGTTCTGCGTCAAATGTCACACCATTCACGTCATTTCACGTTCTGCGTCGACCGTCACATAACTGTCACGTCCTGTATCGAATGTCACGTCATTTCACGTTCTACGTCCACTGTCACGCCCTGCGTCGAATGTCACAGCATTCACCTCATTTCATGTGACATTTCACGTTGACATCATACGTCACAATCAGACCAATAACAACGAAGATACGTTCTAACGCCCATTTAGCAATGCCGCCAGTTGTTTTTTGCCTCAACGTATTTCCCGTCTTCTCCCCGTTCCAACGAGGACTCGTACGTCACGATCGGACCAATAGAAACGAAGATACCATATAATGCCCTTTTGGCATGCTCCGATGCGCACGGCAGATACTGCGTTCAACCCCATTTTTCATCCACTTTCCAACTATACGTTACACGTCATCCTACGTTAAGCCGTTTGGCAGTTACGACCGGGGGTTGCGATTTTAAGGGTTGCGCATTGCCTATCTACTGATGATCCCTTTTAGGGTGAAATACGTATAAGCGGATATTCGCTCCGTGCGTGACTGACGCGACACCTACCGCCTTCATCTGACAGTTTTGGACCTACCAATTTTCAGGTTAAACATATGACATATGTTTGATATTGTTAAATACATGCGAACTGACACTTATTAATAATTAACTTTTTAATTATATTTTTTAGTTTATGTACAAAATAAATGTAGTATTAAAAACTGGGTTTCTCAAAATTCATCATAATATATCTTTTCAACCACAAACGGAAAAGAAAGGGAAAAATCTAGTACTGGCAAATCAAGTTTTTCACGTGAAAGAGCATATATTTAAAAACAGTAATAGTAAAAGTTATAATATAAAAGCCAAAGTCATCAGGCATTCTGCAGTTAGCTTGAAGCCTTATAAAATATCATTTAAGGTAAATTATTTAAATTTTTTTATCACAAGTTATGTGATATTTACTTTTTCATATTAATAGCACAGATCCATCTTTTTCTTTTCTCTAATTTATATGTAATCTTTGGGAACCTATAAAAACTACACTTACTATTTTTGCTATTATTAGCACAATTAAATACGCAATATGTATTTGCACACATTTTTGATAAAATTTATGCGTAAAAAGGTAGGGCCAATTTTGTCATATTTCGCCGCTACGCACGCTGGCATCGTTTCAAAGTATCCCTACCATGGTCACGCACGGAGCGAATACAGACGCACTATACGTGAAATCAAATCTTAACTGTCTTTTTCTTTTTATTCCGGTATACCCTTTATGAGTACTAGCAACCAATTCGCTAAGGATTTTTGCTTAGTTAAGGAGATATGTGGTGGAATGCAATTTTAGATTCCCCATGCCTTAATAACATCTTTATCAACGTTTGTTTTGCCTTGCAATTCTTAGAAGCACAGATTAAAGCAAAAATCTGAATTTGGTTTCGAAAAATTAGTTTACGGATTTATTATCAGATGTCGCTATTTGCGTCCATACAAAGCCATCTTAGAGTGATCTAAGATCCCTTTTAGGGTGAAATACGTATAAGCGGATATACAGACTCACTATACGTGAAACCAAATCTTAACTGTTTTTTCTTTTTATTCCGGTATACTCTTTATGAGTACTAGAAACCAATTCGCTAAGGATTTTTGCTTAGTTGAGGAGATATGTTGTGGAATGCAATTTTAGATTCCCCATGTCTCCAATAACATCTTTATCAACGTCTGTTTTGCATTGCAATTGTTAGAAGGCACAGATTAAAGCAAAAATCTGAATTTGGTTTCGAAAAATTAGTTTACGGACTTATTATCAGATGTCGCTATTTGCGTCCATACGAAGCCATGTTAGAGTGACTTCTCAAGACAGGAAAGATTTATTTTCACGTTCAGAACGTCTGTGAATAACCGTTCTGATGATCCCTTTTAGGGTGAAATACGTATAAGCGGATATATAGACACACTATACGTGAAATCAAATCTTAACTGTCTTTATCTCTCTCTCTCTCTCTCTCTCTCTATATATATATATATATATATATATATATATATATATATATATATATATATATATATATATATATATATATATATACACACTTCTCCAAAAAATTAACGCACCACTTATATAACGAAATATTAAAATATTTTATTAGCGTTAATAAAAATTTCCATTGTAATGTTATATTTTGCAAGCACCTTGCTGTATGCTATTCGTACACTCTATATTTATTGATTGTGTTTTATCGCTATAGTTTAAATATTTAGTTAAAAAATATACTAATTCTATAAATATACTAATTACCAAGTGTTCAAGAATTTTATTCGGCTACTGTTTATTTGTTGATTATTGTTAATTGTGTTTATTATGGAGCGTCAATCACGTAATTTAACCCGAGATAAATGTGCCCAAGCAATGATACTGTCGGAAGAAGGTTGGAGTTAGCCGAAGAATTGGTCGTCGGTTTAATGTGTCCCACACATCCGTCTCACGGGTGTTAAAAAGATTCCTCGAAACAGGGGATCATGCTCGCAGACCAGGGCAAGGACGAAACCGGATAACTACCCCTATTCAAGATCGATTTTTAAGAATTTTTGCTCTTCGACAACGTTTTCTAACACATCGAAATCTGCAAATTCAGCTTCGAGACGTGCATGCTATACAAATTAGTATTGAAACTGTTCGCCAGCGACTTAGGGAATGCAACTTAACACCTAGGATTGCCGCCCGAGGTCCTCTATTAACTGCAGAGATCTTGAAGGGGGAGACTACATTTTGCCAGAGAACACGTTAATTGGTTAGAGGCTGACTGGCAACGAGTGCTATTTACTGATGAATCCCGATTTTGTTTGTACAATAACGGCAGACGTGTTCGTCTGTTGCGACGACCCAACGAACGATATGCTCAGTGTACCTTCTCACAAACCACATTTTTTGGTGGAGGATCCGTTATGGTGTGGGGTGGTATTTCTTTGACCGCACGTACGGACCTAGTGGTCATACAAAATGGAACTGTTACAGCTGAAAGGTACATATAGAAGATCCTATTGCAACATGTAGTACCATTCGCTCCATATATCGGTGATAATATATGTATATATATATATATATATATATATATATATATATATATATATATATATACATATATATATATACATATATATACATATATATATATATATATATATACATATATATATATACATATATATATATATATATATATATATATATATATATATATATATATATATATATATATTTACAGGGTGTTTCAAAAAGGTATGTCATAAATTTAATCACAAATTCCGGCGACAAAAATAAATTGATTGAATCCAACTTACCTTAGTATAAAATTGTACACAAAAAAGTTAGCCCTTTGAAGTTACAAAATAAAAATTGTTTTTTGCATTATCTCCGAAACTACTTGACATTTTGTAATAAAAATGGACACGTTACTTTCTTGTTCTGAAAGCATTTTTCATACAAAAGAAACAACAAAATCTAAGCGCACAGAAAAATTTTAATGGGGGTGTGCAGCCCTAAATCCCCCCAAAGTTTTGAGTACGTTCAAATCAAATGAATTTTGTGGCATCATTAGTTAAACACATTATTTTTAAAACTTTTTTGCCTCTTATCACTTTTTTTAAAAACAGTTTTTATTGAGTTACGGCCCTTTTCATTAAACTTTAAAAAATTACGTGCAACTAAATAAATGGATTAAATGAATTAACAAGTACAAAGAATGTCTATAACCTCTATAAATATGATATTACAATAAATGTTCAAAATGACCCCCATTTTCTTCAATACACAATCGGTATCGTTTTAATAAGGAAAACCGAATGCGCTGAAAAATCATATTTTTCTGACGAAATTTATTTGCAGCTTCAATTATTCTAACCCTCAATTGTTGTTCGTCTTCTATTGTCACAGAATACACTTTCTCTTTCATAAACCTCCAAAAGCAAAAGTCAATGGGGTTAAGACCTGGACTTCTGGATGGCCAAGAAATAGGTGCGTCATGACCCCTTCCAATCCACCGACCAGGATACTGCCTGCAAAGGTATTCCCTGACTTCATTACTGTAATGCGGTGGAGCGCCATCTTGTAGAAACCACATATTTTGCCTTATTGCAATATTCACTTCTTCCAAATACTCTTGTAAATCGTTTGCCAAGAACTGCAAATAATTATCACCATTTAAAATGTTGGGAAGAAATACTGGGCCTATTAGATTGTTATCCACAATTCCTGTCCAATTATTAACTTTGAAAGTCCTTTCGTGATGAGTCGTTTTTTTGGCGTGAGGATTTTCGTCGGCCCAAATGTGCTCGTTATGATGGTTTGTTATTCCATTTCTACTGAAGGTAGCCTCGTCGGTAAACAAAATATTTCTAATAAAATTAACATTTCGAGTGTTTTCCATTAACAATCAATCGCAAAATCCAATCCTTTTAGGATAATCTTCAACCAATAACTCTTGAACCATTGTTAAGTGATAGGGTTTAAGCAGCTGATCCTTCAAACACCTCCAAACCTTTACGTGAGGAACATTTAGTTGAGCAGCTATTACCCTTGTACTTGTTCCAGGGACTTCTTCAATAATTTCTAAAATGTCTTCATCAGTTGCATCCATTATTGGACGATCACTATTGTCAGCAACTTGCGGTTGGAATGTACCCGTTTCCCGTAAACGACAATCAATGGTCAGAAATAATCGTCTATCGGGTGTATTTCGATTGGGGTATTTTACTGCATAAAACCTTGCGGCTGCTGCACTATTTCCTTGACATTCATCTACGATATTCCCGATAGTTTATTGAAATCATAATATAATCTGATCCAACGTACCCAAAGTTAAATGCATATATGCCATTTCCTGAAATGTGTAGGCCATTGTTATATCAAAATTTTTAATATTAATCTTATTCACAGAATTAATAATAGCTTCAAATTAGTTTATTGAAATCATAATATAATCTGATCCAACGTACCCAAAGTTAAATGCATATATGCCATTTCCTGAAATGTGTAGGCCATTGTTATATCAAAATTTTTAATATTAATCTTATTCACAGAATTAATAATAGCTTCAAATTATCGACTATTATTGATGGAACTGTTTGTAATTATTGTATCCGTAGAAACTAATTGTAATTTTATGGCCAACTAGGAAAAAACTAGTTTTTCGAAAAAGTGATGAGGCAAAAAGTTTTAAAAATAATGTGTTAAACTAATGATGACACAAAATTCATTTGATTTGAACGTACTCAAAAGTTTGGGGGGATTTAGGGCTGCACAACCCCCTTAAAATTTCTCTGTGCGCTTAGATTTTGTTGTTTCTTTTTTATGAAAAATGCTTTCAGAACAAGAAATTTTTACCTAGTAACGTCAAAGGACTGTAACTTTTTTGTGTACACTTTTGTACTAAGGTTTGGATTCAATCAATTTATTTTTGTCCCCGGAATGCGTGATTTAATTTATGACATACCTTTTTGAAACACCCTGTATATATAGACATATATATATATATATATATATATATATATATATATATATATATATATATATATATATATATATATATATATATATATATATATATATATATATGTGTGTGTATACATATATATTTTAGCGAGATTAAATAAAACGAGCGGTTCGAATTTATATAAATATATTTATTTATCAGTTTACACTTCGGTACTCTCTTATCAACTAAACTAACTTCTAACATCGTTACATATATATACCAAAAGTATTATGTTCGAGAATATTCTGGAGTAGTCCCACCTCTAATTCGCCTACGTGACCTGTTGTTCTTTCTCTCACTCGATACATCGCGAATGTTCTTGATGCCTTTTTCAAAATGCAACCGTTACATGGGCCATGCCGAAAGCATGTTCGTAATACTGCTCCCCTCTTAAATCTGAGCGTCCCGATCAGCAACTCTATACGTAGGCCCAGGATAGCGAAATCTACAGGAGTCTCCAGCTCTGCACGAACCCCTCAAGAAGAAATAACAGTCTACAGACTTTGAAGGACACGATCTCTTCGGGTTAATACAACCCACAATAATTCGTACGCCGGTTTCTCGGAAGATCACTTCAAGCATGCTTCTGACAATCTTCCAACCCCGTTTTTCTAGTGCATGGCCTATCTTGGGTAAGGTCAAATTCTTGATGTCATAATTGCACACGATTTTCTTCAAATTAGTTAGAGCACGCCATATATCCTCGTAGCTTGCCCTGTCTGTATACGACTTCCTGGTCACCATATACAGCAAAGATCGAGGACCATCTTCTAATCTCAGTACTCTTCCAACTTTAGGCTGCTAGTTTTTTAACTCGTCCAAACGACCGAACTTCCTATAGAATACAGATGAGATTCCTTTAGTCATCTCAAGATCTTGGGCAACACAGTGGGCTAGAGAGACGTTATGCGGAACACTAAAAAGATCCTGCTGAACTTCTGTCGTCAAGCCGAATCTAGCACTCTTTCACTCTGCGTAATTTGACATAAACTCATTAAAGCTTAGTCGCCGGTCATCTTTGATCTCATGTTGAAGGGTTCGGGCTTCTTCTGTTTCATTTGAGCCAGCATAAGGTGCAAGACGATTTATGTGAACTACTTTTGGTTTACCTTTCGGCAACTTCTTAATTCGGTATATTACGTCATTTATTTTCTTTTTAATTTCATACGCACCCTCCCATTGTCTTTGCAGTTTAGGAGACAAGCCACGACGACGTTGTGGATTATAAAGCCAAACAAGATCACCTACTTCATAGCTTTCATTCTTGCATCGAGAATCGTATTGGTCTTTCATTCTGTCACTGGCTACCTGGATGTGTTGTCGGGCAAGTTCATGAATGTTATTCATTCTTAACTTCAGGCGGTCGACATAATCTTCGCTTGCAACATGTTCTTCGGAAGGTCTGCAGCCAAACTCTAGGTCGCAGGGCAAACGAACTTCACGACCTAACATCAGGCAGGCTGGAGTCTGGCCTGTGGTTTCATTCACGGCCGAGCAGTAGGCCATTAGGAATAAATGAATGTGCTAGTCCCAATCTCTTTGATGTTCTGATACAACTTTGGACAGGTGTTTAGCCATCGTTCCGTTCATCCTCTCGACCATTCCATCTGATTGAGGATGCAGGGGTGTCGTTCTGGCCTTATTGACACCAATCAATTTACAAACGTTTTGGAAAAGGGTCGACTCGAAGTTTCGCCCTTGGTCGGAGTGGATCTCCAAAGGAACACCAAATCGGCTGAAGAATTCTTTAACAAGTACCTCTGCAACGGTGCAGCTTCTTGATTTGGTATCGCGTAGGCCTCAGTCCATTTCGTAAAATAATCCATAGCTACCAGGATATATTTATTTCCATCATTCGTCTCTGGAAGTGGACCTGCAATGTCGATTGCTACTCTTTCCATAGGATTACCAACATTGTACTGTTTCATGGGTGCCCTCTTTTTACCAACTGGACCATTACTGGTTGCACACAGTTCACATTTCCGGCACCATCTTCTTACATCATCTTTACAGTTCACCCAATAGAACCGTTCTCGAACCTTTTGCACAGTTTTCGTAATACCAAAGTGTCCACCTGATGCAACTGACGCAATACTTCTGACACTTTACTTTTAGATACAATCAACTGAAGCTTAGTTTTTGTACCATCATCGTTCTCAAAAGTTCTATACAGAAGATCATCTTTCAACACTAGGCAATTCCATTGGCTCCAGTAACACTTGACTTCTGGACTACATGCACTAATGTCTTGCCAAGAAGGTCTTTCACTTCGACGTATCCAATCCAATACTCTTTTTATACATGGATCATCTGCTTGAGCGTCTTGTAGCTGTTCGTCTCACGGGGCAAAATCGTTCTTCTAATTACACGACAGTGATTACAATTTGCACTGCACGGCCGTCTCGAAAGCGCATCAGGATTTGAATGAACTCTGCCAGCCCTGTGTTCGATCTCGTAATTATATTCTTGTAATCGTTCTAACCATCTTGCCATCTGGCCCTCTGGATTACGGAATTGTAGGAGCCATTTTAGAGCAGCGTGATCCGTGCGAAGAAGTAACTTTCTGCCATACAAGTATTTATGGAAATTCTTTGCCTTCTTCTGTCAACTTTGTTAATGGCTTGGAGATGTTGGCATCTCCTTTGACAAAACGTCGGTAATATGTACATAGGCCAAGAAAACTTCTAATTTCGTGTTTATCTCTTGGTACTGGCCAATCCTTAATTAATGCAAGTTTTTCAGGATCACTGTTCAGGATCAGCTGTTACACCATTACTTGCTACAATATGTCCCAAGTACTTTACTTCTCGTCGAAACAAGTGACATTTCTTCGGACTCAACTTCAAATTCGCTGCCCGCAATCGTTGAAAGACTGCTGTCAGATTATTGGCATGTTCATCGAAGGATCTTCCAACTACAATAACATCATCCAAATAAACCAGGCACGTTTTCCATGTTAGACCTCTTAAAACTGCCTCCATTAATCTGTCAAATGTGGCCGGGGCATTACATAAACCAAAGGGCATAACTGTGAACTGCCAAAGCCCTGATACTATCGAGAATGCGGTTTTTTCACGATCAGCTGGCTCCATGTCTACTTGCCAATATCCACTTTTCAGATCGAGTGTGGAGAACCAACGAGAACCAGAAAGTGTATCCAAAGTATCTTCTATTCTGGGCAAAGGATAACTATCTTTTTTAGTTACCGCATTGAGCTGTCGGTAGTCAATACAAAAACGTGTTGAACCATCTTTCTTCTTTACTAGCACTAGTGGTGATGTCCATGGACTGTTTGATGGTTCAATTACCCCTTGTTTGTTCATATCTTTGATGATGTCTTCGGCTTCATCTCTTTTCGCAAATGGAAGTCGTCTAGGTTGTTGTCTGATTGACTGAGCGTCTCCGGTATTAATTTTATGCTTTACTATGCTTGTTTTGCCATTATCCTTCTTATCCATGGCAAAAACATCTTGAAATTCTATCAGCATAGACTTCACTTTTTTTTTAGTTCGTTCATCATCAAGATCTTGGCACGTTTTAATCATCGTCTCAACAAGCTCCTTTGGATACTTAGATTTCGACGGTTTCTCATTAGTATTCATGGAACAAATCGAAGCCACGGGAACACACTGTCCGATCAAAGTTCTTTTACTTAACTTAATAGCAGTTCCCTTTAAATTCATAACTCTTACAGGAACGACATCTCGAATTCTCACCACAGCTTTTGCCGTTAGGAACTCGGAATTATTCACATCTTCGACCATCCTTAAACTTCCCTCTCGGCAGTAACCATCAGGTCTGGTCATCAAAAGTTTCTCACTATTACCGGGTATTGTTACGTCACAAGTAGTTATTAAGCTGACAACATCTTCTTTGTCTTCATGAAACGGCAACTCTTCACCACTGATCTCGAGAACTCCATCTTTGACATTCAATACAGCCCCAACTTTCCTTAGTAAATCCATCCCCAATATGAACTCGTCGGAGATATCTGCAATTAATATTCTATGTTTCACTGTGGTCTGGCCAATGGATACTGACATATTAGCCTTTCCATATGTATTAATTATCTCACCAGTTGCTGTTCTAAGCTTTACTGTTGCAGGCGATAATTTAAGATGGGCTCGTACTACTTCTGGCCATGCAATAGTTCTCGTTGCACCTGTATCTACCAAAACCGATCTACATTTATTATTGATACGACCCTCGATGTATAAGCTATGAATTCCACCGGAGGACGTAATGTTCACAGTTATTATGGGAGCTGTGTTTCTCGAGGTCGGCAGATGCCCCTTGGTGTCTACCCGTTCTAGTTTTCCGACTGTTGTATCATCTTGCAATTACGGCGAATGTGACCTACGTCACCACAATTCCGTCTGGGGGTCGCGTCTCTTCGGCATCGTGTTACGAACTACTTTTCGTACCATTTCTTCCAGACGTTCATCGTTTGGTTCGTCGCCTTCTTCAATGGTTCTTACTCGATGGGTCCGTGAAGTTTGACTAGCTGTTTCATGTTTCAAGGCAATAGCGAGCGCTTCAAACTCTTGCAAATTTTCACTTGCTCGTTGAATTCTACTTATTAGTTGCGCCTTGCAGACTTGTTGTAGATGGGCATCTCCGTAACGTTTGTCTAGTTGAGTGAACAAGGTCTGGTAACATTTTTCTTGACCCTTAGGAATCGATCTTAGGATATCCGCAGCATCACCTCGTAAAGCAGCAGTTAAAGAAACAGCTTTTTCTTGTTCTCTCCAATGATTGGCTGTCGCAATAGCTTCAAATTGTCTAAGGTATATGGACCAAGAAGACTTTCCATCAAATGGTGACAATTTGAATCGTATATGATGTGTCGTTTCGTCTCTAGGTGGTTCTTCTTTCACTACCGGATCTAAGGCTACTGTATTAACTGGTGGTAGCACTTTTGTATTAGTTATCATGCTCTCTAACTGTTTGATCTTCTCTTCTACTTTATCGAATGTTTTAGAAACTTCTTCAAATTTCTCATTGTTCTTTTTAGAAGTTTCTTCCATCATTAGAGAAACATTTTCAAATTTCTCGTCGAACCTTCTAGACATATTTTCGAATTTTTCGTCGTTTTGTCTAGCTGTTTCTTTAATAATTTGAGAAGTTTCTTCTATCATTTGAGACGTTTCATCGAATCTTTTGGATTCTCGAATTTATTATCAATTATTTCGTTAAAATAAATATATTTATTTATAAGTTTACAGTTCGGTACTCTCTTATCAACTAAACTAACTTCTAACATCGTTACATATATATACCAAAAGTATTATGTTCGAGAATATTCTGGAGTAGTCCCACCTCTAATTCGCCTACGTGACCTGTTGTTCTTTCTCTCACTCGATACATCGCGAATGTTCTTGATGCCTTTTTCAAAATGCAACCGTTACATGGGCCATGCCGAAAGCATGTTCGTAACAATATATATATATATATATATATATATATATATATATATATATATATATATATATATATATATATATATATATATATATAAATATATATATATATATATATATATATATATATATATATATATATATATATATATATATATATCCTCTAAAATAATATATACACTAAAATATATATATATATATATATATATATATATATATATATATATATATACACTAGGTGATCCGGCGAACTTCATACTGCCTTAAAATGAAATAATGTGTCTAAAATATTAACAGAAAATAAAGTAAAACAAAAAAAACACTCAAATCTAATGCTTTCTGATAAAAATATTTTTAATTTTTTGGCGTTAAATAAATATACAACGATAACGGTTTTCCGACACGCGAATAATTGCCCATGTCCGTAACATGGAAACTCTAAGTTAATTCCGTAAACTTCCAACGGATGGCTTTGTGATTTGTTTATTGTCATTGCAGCAGCCAAAAGCACGGGAAATTGTAACCGTCTAAAATCAAATGGTACGTTCGTTGAAATCATCAGTATACGAAATCAAGATATTCTCTCCTTTGTATTTTTCCTTGCTCATCGTTATCCCCATGACATTATTCATTAGACCTTTTACAGTCAGTCTCACATCATTGCACAGTCGAGGTTAATTAATGTTACGCAGCACAATGACAACTGATCCTACTTTTAATTGTAAATTGTTGAGTGGGTGTCCAGGCAGTCCAATCATTTTAAAAACCTCTGTAGAATAGTAGACTACGTTATGCTGATTTATAACTGTGTCAACTGATTTGAATGAAAACAACTTTCCTGGAAAAAACTTCAGAGTAGTATATTAAATTGAATATACCTACAAAATTCATAAAAATCGATCAAGCCGTTTCGAAGGAGTGTCGCAACTAACTCTGTGACACTAATAACTCGGTCACACTAATTTCGCTATTAAAAAATAGGGTCTGCTAATAAGAGGGTGAAAATTAAGGGTTATATGTATTGTGTAATGTCACGTCATAAAAAAATAAAAATAAAAAGTTTGTTCAAAAAATAAAAAAATGTTTGGGATGAACCACCCTTGAAAGGGGCATGAAAAATAGTTCACGACCGATTCTCATACCTACCGAATATAGTAGGTGTGTAATGTTCGTACGACTACAAGTATAGGGAATTGCGTGGGTTAGAGAGAGAAGTACATTTTTGGTAGATGCGCGATATGTGTAAGAGTGACATAGATGTTGACGTCACATTTATCCGCTGGATGGCGCCATAATTCGCCATTTTTAATTTAAATTAGTGCTAAACGTTTTAACTTACAGGGTTGCGCGACATGTCATGTGATAGGGTTTAACGAATAAAATGCAACTACGTAGAAAAATTCAAGGTGGAGGTTGTTCTGCTTCTTCTTTCACACAGCAACTCATAAACAGTGTATCACAGGGAGACGTACGATAGCTCGTTTTAAAGAGGACTCTATGCGGGATAGGGAAATCAATCAATAGGCAAAATCAAAATCAATAAAATCAAACAGTTATTAATATATATTTATTCTTTACGTTGCACGTGCTTCATTTCATCAATGTCTTCCATACAGTGTAGATAAAAGAGTTTTACGAAAAAATACAAAAGTTAAAAGCAGATATTCAGTGGTACGAAGATAGAACCGCACTTGAAAAACGATTTGCTGATTTTCATTTGTCTCCTAGAAAACTACTAATAACACAATACCCTTTAAAAAGAATTCAATCAACAAGATGTCTCAACTAACGACATCGTTTATCATTAAAACTAAATACACTGCGCTCCTAAATTTACGCATAATTTTAAAATTCTTATTTTGAGTTGTAGTGAAAAAATTATTGTTTGTTCTTTTCTACTTTATGGTTGTTTTAGAACATCTTAAATAAAAAACTTTTCTTTTTTTACAAAAAATGTATTGAAATTAACAATATAACATCATAAATCTAAACATCTAAACAAACAACTGATCTAAACAAACTAACATTATAAATTAATGACCAAATTGAAATTTTTAAAGTTGAAGAAAATACTAGTACCGTGTACTAGTATCGAGTATTGCCTCCTCTGGCATTTATTACTCGTTGACAATGATCTCTCATACTGAGAACAATCGTTCTGATTTCTTCTTGATCAATTTGATTCCAAATTTCAACCAACCGCAAAAACAGTTCGTCTAACGTGTTTGGTGCATTAGGTAGTTGTTGTAGTCGTCTGCCTATGATGTTCCAAAAATGTTCTATTGGGTTGAGGTCAGGACTTCTCGCAGGCCAATCCATGACAGTAATTTCAACCTCCTGACGATACTGCTGCACAATTCTTGCCGTGTGTGGCCTGGCATTATCTTGCATAAGCATGAAATTATCCCCCATAAATGGTGCAAATGGCACGACATGCTCTTCTAAAATGTCTGTTATATAACTCTGCGATGTAAACCGACCGTGATCTATTTTAACTAATTCTGTACGAGCCTCTAAATTAATCCCACCCCACACCATTACCGAGCCGCCGCCATACGGTGTTACACTGTGCGTAGCGTTTCCTAGGCCTTCTATACACTCGGTTTCTCCTGTCATCAGAAAAAAGACAGTACCTGGATTCATCGGTGAACAATATTCTTCCCCAATCGTCATTATTCCAATCAACATGTTCACGAGCAAAATGCAATCTTTGCGTTCTATGGTCTCTGGTCAATAATGGGCCAATTGGTGCCCTTCCAGGGTGTAGGTCGTTTTTGGCAAGTCTTCTTCTAATCGTATTTTGTCTGATTCTAAAGTTATAACGATCCAAAAATTCATTTTGTAGAGAAGTACTGGTAACAAACCTTTGTCTCAGTGTACGAAGTGTCAAAAACCGGTCTTGATTAGTAGTTGTAACCGTTCTATGGCCTTGACCGGGTCTTCTCGAGTTACTTCCAGTAACAGAAAAACGTGTTAACACTCTAGAAATGGTTGACTGGGTGACGTTAAAACGTTCAGCGAGTTCTACTTGAGTATATCCTTCTTCGCGAAGAGTAACGATTCTGAAAAAAAAAAATCATCTAATAAACTTGAAAAACCCCTTTAAAGGTTCAGCACAACGTACTCCAACCCAACTAAATTCGAAATAAAATGAAGCACAATTAGCATGTTTTTAATTTTTTTACAAAAAATGTTAAAAACATCAGCGTTTTTTACCGTTCTTTCGATAAATTTTAAAATATACCGGGGGTAACAATAATATATTAGCACAAAAATCGAAACATTAAAATTATTTGATTTACGAGGGTTTTTAACATTATGCGTTAATTCTGGAGCGCAGTGTATTTCAATAAAACTAAAATAATACGTTTAATCTTTTATTTAAAAAAGTGTAATTTACATAGGTAATATTATATTTAAAAACCATTGCCGGATGTGATCCACATTTCTCTCGGTGCAGGAAAATAATCCAGTGGCGTGGCAAGAGTTAGCATTAAACTAAATGCTGTCCCCAGATAAATGTGGATTATTCGGATAGTTCCATCCTGCAGTACTGAGAAACTTGAAATCTTCAGGAGTATAACATATCAAACTGCGAATAGTGCTAACTATACCTGGATCTCAAACTATTTCCATGTCGTGTGAACTTTGGATATATGTACATGTATCAAACAAGAAGGCTCCAACATTCATACAGACTTGATGTAAGGTGTATATGTCCGAAATTCTTCTTTTCTAATAGTATAGTCAACCATAGGTTTTTGATAAAGGTCGAAAATAGGTGGTTGAGGTTCCTGAACCTGTCGTGGAATGTATTGACGTTTCGACATCCTTCAACTTTAATCCAATGGAAACAAGAAAAGCTTTATTGGCAGCAGGCACGTCACGTCGCTTGTAGGATTTGCGTGAGACTAATGGATATTGATGTGTAGAGTTTTGTTTTATAATTAAACCCATCTATATCGTTTCCTTAAAATCCAAATGCAGTATATTTTTCTCCCCTAAAGTTGACGGGTCTTAATTCTTGATCGACTATACTAACGGTAATTTTGGTAATTTCACGTATGCTGTTGCTTCATCAATTAGCCTATATTTGTCCACTGCTGAACGTAGACCCCCCGTAAAATTTTCCACCTATTTCTATCTTGTGCTTCTTGCATCCAGTTTGTGGTGATGCGCTTGATATCATCCGCCCATCTAGTCGGTGGTCGTCCTCTGCTTCGATATGCCTCTTGCCTTGGTCGCCATTCCAGAATCTTTCTGGTCCATCTATCATCCGTTAATCTGGCAACATGTCCGGCCCAAGCCAATTTAGCCATGGCTATTTTTTCAAATACATCTATGACTCCTGTTCTTCTTCTTATTTCTAGGTTTGGTACTTTATCTCTGATGGCAATACCTAATATTGATCTTTCCATAGCGCATTGTGTAACTCTTATTTTATCTATTGTTCTTTTTGTCAGAGTCAGTGTTTCTGCACCATATGTAAGAACCGTTAAAACGCACTGGTTAAAAACCTTTCTTTTTAAACAAACTGGGATAACAGACTTGAAAATGTTATTCAATCTACCAAAGGCAGCCCATGTGAGACCTATCCTTCTTTGTATTTCAGTTGTCTGATTATCTCGGCCTAAACGAATCTCATGTCCTAGATATTTGTAAACTATTATTTCATCGATGCTATGGCTCTCAATCATAGTTTTACCGCTTACTACAAGGTTGGTCATAAATTTTGTCTTTGAGGTGTTAATTTTAAGACCAATTGTTTTTGACACTGTATAGAGCGTGTGCACCATTTTTGTAGCTTTATCAACTCTATCAGATATTAAAACGATGTTATCGGCAAATCTTAGGTGGTTCAGATCTTTCCCATTTATATTAATTCCCATGTTATCCTCTCGTTCCATTTGCTTGAACATATATTCAAGAACAGCTGTAAAGAATTTAGGGGAGATAGTATCACCCTGTCTAATTCCACGTTCTATTCGAAATTTCTTGGTATCTTCATGAAGGCAGACACAAGCTGTACAGTTTCGTAAATACTTTTAATCAATGCGATATATCGGTAGTCAATGCGGCAGTCAGCCAATGCTCGAAGCATTTTATGATGATCTATAGTATCAAACGCCTTTTCATAATCTACGAATATAAGAAAGATAGGCTTGTTATACTCTGTACACTTTTCTATTAGCGTTTTTATAACTTGTAGATGATCATTTGTTCCGTATCTGGAGCGGAACCCAGCCTGTTCACAAGGTTGGTAACTATCCAGTTTGTTCACAAGCCGCTTTGTTATTATCTTCATGAATAGTTTGTATGTATGGGAGAGCAAACTAATAGGTCTGTAGTTCTTTACGTCTGAAATGTCACCTTTTTTTGTGAATTATGGTTATTATTACATTATTTAAAGCATCAGTCAATAAAATAATTATAGCCAGAATGATTGCCAATATTCGGAACGAATAGGCACTGAAAGAAGAAGAAGATTACATTATGCCACTGGGAGGGGGTTACGCCTCTTGTCAAACAAGTATTGAACATCTTTTTCAACACATTTACTAACGTTCTTCCTCCTTCTTTGATTTGTTCAATGACTATCCCATCTTCTCCAGGTGATTTATTGTTTTTCATCTCCGAGAGAGCTGATTTTATTTCCTCTGTTGTGATATCTGGGATGTGTTCTGAGCCTACATTTTAAACTTTTGGTATTTGATTTTGATCAGGATCTGGAAGTTGTTCTCGCTTATACAAAAGTAAAAATCTTGAGCAATTTTTAAAATATCTTCTTTATTTGTTGTAGTTTCTCCTTTTTTATTTACAAGTTTACAAATATTTTTCGATCCTTCAGTCATTTGTCGGCGCAGAACCTTTAAACTTTTATTTTTATCAATGGCCTGAGTTATGTATTCAGTGTTGTAATTTCTGACATATTTTCGAATGGATTTTGTGATATCTTTGTTTAACTGTCTAAGTGTTATAAAATTATCTGTGTATTTGTCTTTCAATTCTCTTCTTTTGTTTATAAGATCTTTAGTAGCTTGAGTGAGTTTATCTATCTTGTTTTTTCCCTTTTCCTCATATTTTCTATGAGCGTTTCGAATCGCACTATTAATTCGCATGTTTGTCACCTCTATATCTAATGCATTTTCATTTAGCTGTTCTACTTCTTTCAGTTCTGAAGTTATGAGATTCTGATAAGCTACTCTATCTTCTATCGATTTCCATTTATTAGAATGCCTCTCTGTTATCATTGCTGTCCTCTCTCGTCTAATGTTGATCATTATTTTGCTCTAACCAACCGATGCTCACTCCCAACAGTGATTTTATTAATTACTGTAACATCTTGGACAATATTTTTTCTATTTGTGATCATGAAATCAATTTTGTTTTTTGTTATGCCATCTGCACTAGCCCACGTCCACTTACGTTGTTGGTTCTTTTTGAAAAATGTGTTCATCACATAGAGCTGATGATGCAACAAAAAATGTAGTAGCACACCTCCTCTATCATTTCGCTACCGTATCCAAATGAGCCCATAGCCACTTCAGCGTTATCTTCTTTGAATCCAAGTTTAGCGTTAAAATCGCCCATTAAGATTAGGTGGTGGGTTTTATCTTTTTCTATAGCTCTATTTATATCTTCATAGAAGTTTTCGATTTCTTCATCGCTATGGCTCGTCGTAGGTGCATATACTTGGATAATTTTAATAGAGCGTCTCTCGTTCAGTTTAAATATGAGGTACACAACTCTTGAGCTTACACTCTCTATTTTTATAATCTTATCTAGGTGTTTCTTGTGCACGAGAAAGCCTACACCGCCAACTGCCTCATCGTTTTTCTCCAATGGAATGTAGCAGATGTCCGGATTTTAAAACTAATTGGTTTTCTCCTTTTCTTCGTATTTCGGAATGTCCCCATACATCCCATTTTAAGCAGTTCTTCCTGTAATTCAATGAGCTTATCTTCAGTTGCAAACGTTCTTACGTTATAAGTGGCAATATGCAATGTTCGTTGTCCATGGTAGCCGTGTTTATCCCGGTGATTCTTTGCACCGTCTGCCCTTGGTCCAATCTGGTGGCTACCGTCACCAGGGACCGTTGGGCCGCTGGGGACTAAGGCCCTTTTTCTAGTTTGTGTCATGTCATTTACGGGGAAAATTAGCCATTTCACTACCACGTTGACCAGTGCGGGTTGGTAGCGGGATATATCGGGATGAGGTAAGGATTGGAAAATGGGTAGGAAGATAGGTTGGGGGCCTGGCCTCTCCTAAAGGCTTGGACATAGGAGAAATTCAGTAGCTAGCGTACGGCAGGGACACCACTCCCTGTAGCAGCCTGTCCTCTACCGGGATCGTAGAGGAGTGCTACCTGCTACCGTATGCTGTTGGGATACCGTATGCTGTTGCTTACTGTTATGTATATAGGATTATGAGGACATTCGTCAATAGAAAAACTAGGATCAACACTTATCGGAAAATGTAGAATCGTGTGCGCAGGTCTGTTGTCGTAGAAGGCTCCTTCGGTAATGTTGTATTCAAAAAGTAGACTCGATACTTTTATTGACAGATGTTGATCTGAAAAATGTATTTTTCCTGGTGTCAACACTCTATTTGAGGAGAAACCCAATAATTTTCCAAGACTATCGTCTTTATCGAAAGTAATGGTGTGATCCTGACAGAAAATTTCACATTTAAGCGTATTGTTGTTCGGTTTAAAAGTAAACTCCCGAACCGAATTGTATTTACGCATTAATTCATTTCAAATGTACGCTTCGATATCAGTAATTTCATAGCATCCGGATGGAATTTCAATATTACGCAGCTTTGTACGATCATTTTGCTCATAGAAATAAAACTTTTCACCATCGATATTTGGAATTAAATGTATAAAATCCCAACATTGCTACATAATACTGTCGAACCAGATTAAGCACAAAAGGCACTTGAGGAGTAAACGAAAACTAATTTTAAGTACTTGTTAAGGTCAACAATCGGGACATGACTGATACGAGGTAAAAGATCTAGTAAGTTAAATACCAAAATATGTTAAAAGCTTCTTTATTTTTTCTTATACTGTTACATGTCTTTTTGTTTTATTTTTCTCATAATTAGGTACTTCACAAAATACACATTTACTTTCCATATACATGCCGCAAACATCACTCCATTCATGTTTATCATAGTCTTTCTTGCAAGGTAAATAATCTTCTAGTGCGTGACGAATATCTTGAGGTAGTTCATACCAAACACCGCTCGTTATATTTTCCAGAAAACTGCGAATGGCACATCTCAAGATTTCGTTAGATGGTTTTAAGCCATTGTAGAGAAACTTTGAGCACAAATGTCCACAGTTTATTTGTGGACTTTGATATTGATCGTTATTGTAGAAAATTCTTCCACCGTTCAAATATGATACTAGTTCTCGCGGTGGCTTCAAGCAACCATATGAATCAAAGTACTCTATGTTTTTGTTTATCTTCTTATAAGCTACCCAATGTGTATCGGAGTTCGTTGAAATGTCGAGATTAATAATAGCACATTCATGTTTACGAGAGTCACGTGTTAAATTATTTCTCATAAACACGCCACGAAAATTTGGATTTTAAGTAGTTTATCAAATTTAATCAAGTCCACATTAGTTAAAGGTCTATTAGGTAACTTCAGCGGGAGTTTTTGTATTTCTTTAAATATAATCCAAAGCCACCTTTAGCGTTTTTTTGGAGGTATAATCCTTTGCCTAGATGTTCCACTGCTTTATTGTGACGTTTATCCTCTTAGTTCCTAGTTTCTTTTGAGCATTTATGATAGACCTGCAAAGATGGGGATTAAAGGTAAAATACCACCAGATTTTGGTCCGAATGGAATGATTCTTGGAACTCGTACATTTGTTTTTCCACCTACATTCTTAACGGCTTTTCTAGCTGCTGCAAGTGCAACTAAGGCTGATTTACGTAGATTTGGTGACGGAGGAGTACGTTTCAACGCTTTAATTATTGGGTGTAGTACATGTCGCTTAAATGAAATAACACCTTTACCACGTTTCACACCCATACCCAGTTTTCGTTTAGCTTCCATTGGTGTAGTAGTAAACCAGGCAGTAGCTTTTTCATCCAAAGATACGTCTTTTGCTTTAACTCGTTCCCACGCTTTGTTTTTAACACCAAATCTACTTTATGTCGATCTTTCAATGAATTACTTTGGGAATATGCGATATCGTGATATCTCGCAGCTCGATCTAATGGATTTAGCCCAGGATCTCCACGAGCTTTAGGCTCAAGAGATAGCTTCATGCTTAATAAAACATCTTCAGGCGCACTTACCTGACTAAACCGAATATCTGATTTTGTATAGCGATGCTTGTAGGGACCAGAAAAGGAATATAAAGGTGGCTTTAATATTAAGCAATTACCTTCAAAAGCGTAAATCTTTACGCAAAGTTATAGAACAAAGATTTGTTGCATCTGGATATAGTTTTAATACATGCGATCAAGATTTTGGGTTGATTGAAAAGGAGAGAAAACACCATGATGGAATTTTTGATCCCGATGATAGGTTTGATGGGTTTCCATAATTCAATCGGCCAAAAAAAGAAATCCAAAATTCCAGGTCAAAAGAATGAACTCACTAGAGTTTTCTAGTAGCAAGTCCCTTGAGAATAAGATAACAAATAGGAAAGTTACTATAACTTGTGAAAAAGTTGAATGGCTTAAAATTCAACAGATAAGGTATCTCAAAAATGAACCAAAAAAAAATTTATGTAAAATATATAGCACGGGACATGAGTTTGTTTCATGAGCTTGATTTAAGCAAGAAAATCAAAGGCCGCCCATCATCATCTACTGTAATGCACAACCTAGATGTTCTGTATTCAAATGGGAGAGCAATAACAAAAGATTTAATGGACTTCAAAACGTCTTGCGTCGTTGTCCGATGCCTAATTTCCACGAATTTCTATCATTCCATTGTTCTTCGGTCAAGTCTCGGGAGCTCATTGCCTTTGTTATTCCTTCCTTCCATGTTCTTTTTGGTCTTCCTCGTTTCTTACGATTTGGTGGTATCCATTTCATGGCGATTTTTGGTAGTCTTGTTTCTGGCATTCTTTGAACATGGCCATACCATATAAGTTGTTTATTTTCTATGTCTGTTGCCCGTGATCCATCTACCCCCATCCGATTCCTTATTTCATCGTTTCTAATTCTGTCTGCCCTAGATATTCGATTTAATGGACTTACTTAAGTATATTCCGCCTGAGTTCCACAGCTTTTATTCTGGATTGAAAGATAGTTCCGATGCATTAGATGAGGGCTTAGAAGAAGCAATTATACATGAAAATAAAAAATACGCAGTAGAAAAAGTTTTTAGCTAATAAGTTGAAGATTTGTTTTCTGTTTATCTTAATTTTTGTTTTGGACAATTTACTTGTTTTAGTTTTCTTTATGGCAAATGTGCCTAAACATAGCTTAACACACAAGTTTCTCTAGGAATATATTTTTTTTGTAACGGCAAATGTGCCTATACTTTTTGAACACACGATTAGAATAATAAAATTTAGGTGAGATTTTTCCTTAAATGTTGTTTTAAGACTTTTGTCTTTTCCTTAAAGAAAATAAAGTGTTACATTTTTTGTATGATAAAAATTGTATTTTTTATTTAAAGTTAACTTTGACATGATTTATCACAAAAACTCCACTTTGTGGCTTAGTCACCTTTGCATCTGAGAAACTCAAATGTCTTTTCACATATGTGACAGATTGTGGCGTTGGCTGTTGACGGTTTAACAACCATCGGCAAAATCGTTTTAAGATTAGATTCAATAAACTTAGCAATCTCAGACATTTGTTCAGCAAACCACTGCATGCAATCGTTGCCCCTATATCCTCGATAAAACGACAGAGAATCATCAAAAGTACATTTTATATAGTAGCCTGCACTATAAGCTATATGTTGCTGATACTTGGTTGTTTTTCCTGTCACTATATTACAATTTTTTAATGATGACTCGAAATCACTATAAATGACAAAAGGACATTTCTGCTATAGGTGTAATTTTTAAATTCAACGTAATTAAATTTTGGAAAAGAAATTTTGTAATCGTTAATTTTTTCACATAATTGTAAGTGATTATTTAATTTATCTTGAAATAATTCAAATATCTATCACATAAGTATTTTTTTATGATTCTTACTTAATTGACTAGTTTATATGGAAACTGGACTTGGACGAAATGATTATTCCATCTCAACCTGACCTTCTTGCAGATTATATTCCTACAGAATTACGTCAATACACTTTACAACTCATTTTTCAAACAACAAACGGTGATTTGGTTGTTTTTCCGTTGTGTCTCCAAACAAATATTTCTCAGCATAAATCCCTAGTATTCAATTTATTGATAATTTTTCACTTAATATACCCAATAACGTTTACATCAATGCTATTTTTTAATCAAATGCTGGGCGGTCCTATATATTTTATAGTAATATGTCATATATAGAATTTTTTAATCATTTTACTAGCGAGTTACATAGAGGACAGATAAAAGACATATTTCCTGGAATACCTGAAGATATTTCTCTTGCACTTCGGTGGATTGATGGTCATATTTACTTTTTCCGTCAAACTACTTACTATAAATTTAATGAATTTACAAGAAAAGTTGTTGCGGCAGGACCATTTAATTGTAATCTATTTGGGGTGCCCTGTCCAAACGAAAATATCTTAAAACAATTAAAAACTCTAATATCTAAACTTGTATCTGTATATAATTAAATTTTAATAGTAAATAGATGTACTCTTTTTTGAATAATAAAATACTTTTTTTTTGCTATACGCTGTTTTTTTATCCGCCCGGTAGACACGCTAATCACCGAGCGGCGCGTGAAAAAATGAGAGTGGTCGCAATCTTTTGTTAAACATCATTGTGTTGCATACCGAGTCCTCTTTAAAACGAGCTATCGTATGTCTCCCTGTGATACACCGTTTAGGAGTTGATGTGTGAAAAAAGAAGCAGAACAAACCTTCACCTTGAATTTTTCTACGTAGTTGCATCGTATTCATTAAACCCATCACGTGACATGTCGCGCAATCCTGTACGTTAAGGTGTTTAGCACTTGGCGCGTGAAAGAAGAAGAATGGTGGCCATTTTTGTTTTTAGTACGTCTACCTGTCATACGTCGTTTAGGATTAAAAATTTATTTTTAAATATTTTTAAAATAAAAATTGTAAACTGTAACCCCCTCTCGTGTAGACTAGCGTCACCATCACGTTCAGCATGATCGTAAACTGTAACATTACCTACGTCACACGTTCTCTCTCGCACTCATTGATTTCCCATGATGCCACACGTTCTCGCTCGCACTCATTGATTTCCCTATCCCGCACCCAGTCCTCTTTAAAATGAGCTATCATAGGTCTCCCTGTGATACACCGTTTATGAGTTCCTGTGTGAAAGAAGAAGCAGAACAACCTCCACCTTGAATTTTTCTACGTAGTTGCATTTTATCACGTGACATGTCGCGCAACCCTGTACGTTAAAACGTTTAGCACTTGGCGCGTGAAAGACGAAGAAGAATTGGCAACTTAATAATTTGTAAATTAATTTGGATTAAAAATGGTAGATGACTAGTGACGACTAGCGTATATAAGTTAACCTATGTTAACCTCGGTAAATGTAGATTCCTTCGACGTAAATTAATTAATTAATTTAAATTAAAAATGGCGAATTATGGCGCCATCTAGCGAATAATTGTGATGTCAACATCTATCTCACTCTTACGCATATAGCTTACACATATCCACCAAAAATTTACTTCTCTCTCTAACACACGCAATTCCCTATACTTGTAGTCATACGAACATTACACACCTACTAATAAATATAAAATATAAATATAAAATTTCATCGAATTCGGTGAAGCGGTTTCGGAGGAATATGGCAACTAATTATGTAACACTAATATAGCTATTAAAAAATACGGTTAGTAGTAGAAGGGTGAAAATTAAGGGCTGTTTTATTTCTTAATGCCACATCATAAAAATAAAAAAATTTGTAAACAAAATAAAAAAATGTTTGATGTAAAATTTCATCAAAATCGTTCCTGTCGTCTCGGAGAAAGAAGGCAACAACATGCGGTGTTCCGCAGTGCTCACCCATCCAAGTATTAACCGCGCCCGACACTCGGTGTTATTACATTATTTATTTTGTTAATCTTAGTTTCCTTTGTCAGTCATAGTATGGCGTCATCTATTAGTTACATTGCGATTTAACATAAGAGAAAAACTGTTTTTGAAGTCTTTCCGTGCAATTTTTTGAAAATTATCTTTTATACAAACCTTTACCTGGTACCTAATAACAAACAGAGCAAAAAAAGAATTATCCAATTTAGACGTAGACGAAAAGTTAAACGTCACTGTATGTTCAAATAAACTACAACTGTAAAGGTAAAGTCGTATAAAATATTTTGTATAAAAGTATAATGTAACTGTTTTTATGAAAAATAAATCCGTTGCTTGTACTATTTTCTCGCCTATTACACGTTCCTAGGACTTAAAATAAATAATTCAAAACGAAAATTAGCCAAACCGATTCAGTCATTCTCTATTTATTATAAAAACAATTATAAGAACAAAAAATTACGTTTGATAAACGTCATTTTATGATATTTTAGAACTACATGGATCAAATGAACTAAAACTGTAGAGGTGAAGTCGTATAAAACATTTTGAATTTGGAATTAAAAAAAATAAGGGTCATTCATCGAGATAAAAAATATCTTTTCACAAAATTTTATTGCTATTGATATATATATATATATATATATATATATATATATATATATATATATATATTGTTATGATATGTAAAATCGAGAAAAATATTGGTTTGTTTAAAAATATTTCAAAGTTCAAAAACATTAAAATAATTCAGATAAGTAGGATAATATCCAACAAACATTTCGGAGAAGGAAAGTTATTAAATCCTTGAATTACCTGTACCAAACAAAATGTAAGCTTTACATCAATCATTTCTTTGTTATACTTAAGTGACCCGCATAAGTTTAAGTGAAAGCCAAAGAATTGAACGGGGTTTTTCAAAATCCATTAATGCAGTGATTAAAGACAATAGAGGATTATAGAAAGAGGTTTTTGTTAGTTTTTAAGATTTATAGAAAAATATTATTTGTAAATAAGTTTTAGGAAATTTATAATTATAGGTAAAAATTTGTTTGTTATCGAAATGAAGAAATGGGGGAATTATGACGAGTTGTGATTGGCGGAGATTGAAAAAGGTGGGATAAGTGTGTGGGAGAAAGTTTAGCGAGATTGAGGAGAGAAAAAAGATATAGTTAGTTGGTTTTCCAAATCTGTAAGAGGAACAAGGATTGTTCTCTGGCGGTTCCTGAGAAGTAGCAAGCAGTAGTGTTGAATGTTAGTGAGTTTTTTGTGGAGTTAGTGTATCTGACAGAAGCTGGAGCAGCAAAATATTGTAAGTCATATTTTCCTACTTATATTCCAAGAGTCACTGTTCAGGCCAACGAGAGATTCAGTTTATCGTAAAGAGAAGATATTCCAAGAGTCATTTTTCACTCGGGCCAACGAGAGATTCAGTTTATCGAGAGGAGAAAGGCTATCATAATTTGAATGATTTGTGCTTTTGAAGGAGATCATTAAGGACGATATACTTGCAACAATCTGTGTAAGATTGCTGATTACATAGGGAGCGGTTGAGAGGAGATAATATAGTCTACAAGGAACAAGGATTTGGACCACTCATCATCAGAGAGAGATATTTTGTTTTCTGCAGTTTTTTCTTTTATTGATAACACAATTTTTACACTTAATTTAGAAAGGATATAAATATTTTGATTAGGAGAGTTAGAATAGTTTGGAATTTTGAGATTTCAATTAATATTGTTTGTACCATAAATTTTGATTGTTCACGTACGGAGAACAAAATTTAGAGAATCCTTATATGAGATTTGTTTATTGAAAACTTTTGAGTGTGAATTATTTCATTATTTTTTATTTCAATATATAGTGTTAGATCATATGTGTTTTTTATTATTCCGGTATTTTCTGGACCTTACCTTTCACATGTAATAGCATAGATATTGAAGCACGAATTTAACCCTGAGATAAAAGAATTAAAAATTGTGATAGAGTCATAATCATATCATTTAAATAATTTTAATTAATCAAAAAAATTAATTAGCTAATTATTGCTTGGCGCACCAAGACTATAAATATCACAATAACTGGCTTCCAAAACGTGGGGCTTGAAAATATCGCAGCTTTACATTTGAAGGAAGGGAAAGAGATCTGGAATAAGTACAGGTGATCCAGAGATAAAAACATTTAACATTGAGGGAATTTGAATTTGAAAGTATTTTGACAATTTTTCCAGGGAATATAAATTTGATTTATTGATTGATCGTAGTTAGTGGATATTTACTGCTATTGAATTATTTGATTTTATTTTCTTTACCAATCGTACATTTGATATTTATTTTGAATTATTTGAATTTTACTGATTGCATATTTGATATTTGTCGTGAAAATTTAATACATTTGGGAGAAATATTGTCGTGTTCTGAAACATATAGAGTGTTGTAAAATTTCACATTTGGCGGGGACAAAAACAGTAACGAAAAGAAACAACATGTCGACCACAAGGAGTCAAAGTAAAACGCAAGAAAGGAAAGAGGATAAGATAGAAGAGGAAACAATTATTGATGAAGGATCGGATAATGAAGGAAATGCCACAATAATGGAGGAAAGAAAAGAAACAGGGATGCTGGAAAAATTATTAGCAATGATGCAAATACAGACACAAACAATAGAGAAAAACCAAATTGAAACATCAAAGAAAATTGATAGAAACCAACAAGAAACATCACAAAAAATGGATAGAAATCAACAAGAAACAAAACAAACAATAGAACTAAATAACAGAAATATAGAGCAGCGTTTGGAAAACTATGAACAAAAATTAGAAGAAAATGATAGAAAAATGGAAAAGCGTTTGGACAAATATGAAAATGAAGTAAAAGTCTGTTTAGAAAAAGTCAGAGAAGAAACAGAGAGGAAACTAGAGATGCAGAGAGAAGAAATAGAAACTAAAATGAAAGATATTAAGACTTTACAGAAAAAGGAATTAGAACAGTTAGAAACAAAATTTGAAATGGCTTTACAAGAAGACAAGAAAGAAATAGAAAAACAAATTGAGGATATCAGAAAACAACGAGATATGGGAGACAGGAGAGAAGTACTCATCCAAAGTCCGGGTGACATAAAAATACAGTTTGGCGGGGATATTCGGAAAACACACCCAGTACCGTTTGTTAAAAATTTGAAAACCAAATTACAACATATTAGATATTTTGACGATTGCAAAGAAACAATTAGAAACCATTTGAAAGAAGGAGCAGCGTTATGGTATGAAAGCAAGGAAGATGAGTTTGAAAATTGGACAGATTTTGAAAATAAATTTCTCAACTATTTCTGGGGGAAAAATAAACAGAGAGAAATCAACCAAGAGCTACAGAATGGAAAATATCACGAAAAAATGGGAATATCTGAAGAAAGATATGCTTTGCAGATATATAACAATTCAAAATATCTAGAATACAAATATTCTACCGAACAGCTGGTAGAAATGATCAGCAGACATTTTGAGGAAACGTTGGAAGACCACGTGATTTTGAGAAACTATCAAGATATTGATAGTTTGTGCCAATTCCTTCAATTAAAAGAAGCGAAAAGAAAAGAAATGAGAAATAGAAGACAACATGACCAATATAATGGAGCGGAAAGAAGGTATTCATCAAATTATGACCAGAGAAACCGACATCCCAGATCAACAAACGAATATAGGCCGAGAAATTACAATAATTACAATAGACAACAAAATTACGATAACCGGAATGATACACAAAATAGAACAAATGAAAATCACAACAGGAATAGAGATGCACAAAATCCTCCGAATAGGAATACGAACGAACAAAGGGACGATAGAAATAATCAGAGATTCCAACGACAAAACAGAAGAGAGATGAATCATGTGGCAATAGAAAAGGAGGAAGAAGAAGTATTCAATGAATCCAGACAGGATTTTCAATAAGGCATCCACTAAACAAAAGTAAAAAACTCTCCGGTATATTTTGTCACCCGAGAGAGTTTATACAGTTGGCGGGAAACGAAAAACAAAATTCTAATTCCAGTCTAATTTTATAATATATATATATATATATATATATATATATATATATATATATATATATATATATATATATAGCAAAAAATACGACATTAAATTTGGAATATATTTAATGGTTGAATAGCAGAGGTTTTATCGGTCAATAATTGGCAAATAAAAGTCGTCAACTACTTTATTGATTTATTCGAATACGTTTCGCTTTTATTTTTAAAAGCATCATCAGTTCACTACAAATAAAAAAGGTTTTAGAATATAAGTAAACAAACCAACAGGGTTCATACTTACAAAAACAATTTGTAGGGTTTTTTTTATAGATGTTATAAAAACTCTACGATAACTTAACATTAAAGATTAACAACTAAACGAGAGAAACGAACTTATTTGTAGTGAACTGATGATGCTTTTAAAAATAAAAGCGAAACGTATTCGAATAAATCAATAAAATAGTTGACGACTTTTATTTGCCATTATTGACCTCTGCTATTCAACCATTGTGTGTATATATATATATATATATATATATATATATATATATATATATATATATATATATTGAGATGATATTAAATATAGGGAGAAAGAAAAATAGTGATTAAAAATAATTTATAAGTTATATACTAGATAATATTAGTTATAAAAAAATATTTATGTGAGGGCATTCTTAAGGAATTAACATTATAATAAGTTTAAAAAGTGTTGCAATGTATTTGTTTATTTTCATAATTATGATATTGTGAATATATTTGTGTGCACCATCTTTGTATGCAACCAAGTATACACTTAAGTGAATCGGGTAATAGGACATTTTATATAGAATTATGGATTTAAAATAGTGTCATTTAATAATTTAAAATGTGTAATTTATATATAAATTTGTATTCTGATCCGAAAAGCCTAAATTTCCATAAAATTCTAGATAGAATTTTAGTTAGAATAGTAATCTTCTATATAGAATGGAAAGGAACTATCTAGAAATGTTAATACGGGATGTCAATAGACAGAATTTAACCTTTGTTCACGGTAGAATGTTCGCGAACATGGTGATGTCTGTGAAATGGAAATATTCGAACATATATTTTTTCGGGAACATTCGTGAACAGAAAAAATGATATAAATATGAGGTGATTTGGATTCAAAATGGTCAGTTGGGGAGATTTTCAAGATAGTAAAGTCAGTTGGGGAGATTTTCAAGATAGTAAAGTCAGTATAAGGTCAGTTGGGGAGATTTTCAAGATAGTAAAGTCAGTATAAGGTCAGTTGGGGAGATTTTCAAGATAGTAAAGTCAGTATAAAGTCAGTCGGTCATATTTTCAATATAGTGAAGTCAGTTGTTCAGTAATTATAAGATAGTAGGGACAGAAAGTCAGTCAGTTAGTCAGATTTTCAAGATAGTCAGTCATAAGGTCCAGATGTTCAATATAGTAAGTTCAATGAAGATTAAGAAACAGAACAAAGAGAATATTATTGAAGATTAAAAATTATGTTATGTATATTTTGATTGGAGATATATTTATTGGAGTTAATGTATGTTGGATTGGAGTTAATATATGGTGATTGGAAGAGAAAAAAGATTATTAGAAAGAAGAATAAATAGAAAAGAGGAAAGAACAATATTTTACTGATTTTTAAATACTATTAAGGAGAAAAATATTCTAAAATGGTGGAAGCTGATAATTAAAACATTGTGGAGTATTTGGCAAGGCAAGTTTACAAAAGAAAGATAACCGAGGCTGAGAACTACAAAATTTTGTTAATATAATTTAATTAGTGTCATAAGAATTTCAATTTTAAAGATAGTTTGTTTAAAATTTACATTGTCTATATAATTTAATTAGTTTTAAGTAGCAAATGAAATAAAAAATATACGGCATGACTACAAGAAAAAGATAGAAAATGAGAGGACAGAAGTAAATAGGATTATTCAAGATAATAAGATAGAGATAGAACAGAAAATAGAGTTGCAGAAATGTAACTTAGAAGTAAAAATTAACGAAGACAGGAGAAATACAGAAGAAAAATTAGACGATGTACAACAAAATATCCAAATAAATAGTAATCAAATAAGAAATGTGGAACAGAGAATAGATGATATTTCACAAATGAGAGACATAGGGAGACCTTACTTATATATATATATATATATATATATATATATATATATATATATATATATATTGTTGTGATCTGCTTTATGATGTCTTATTATTGATTAAGACTAATTTAATTAATCCAATTATTTAATTAATTAGTTTACTAATTTATGCAGAGTCATACAATTCAATTACTATTAAAATTCTCAGGGTGCCTTTTTAATTTTACTTTAATCAGTTTACTTTATATATCTCTTCTAGTGGGTTTAGTATCTCCTAGTTGCTCATAATCGGGATAAAACAGGAAACGGAACTAACATTAAAACAACATAAATATGCACACAAATTATTATTTATTTCAATAAGCAATACGGTGAATGTTAATAAATAACTTTTTGTGGGCAATTATCTTTCCCAACAAACTCCTATACTCTAAATTTAATTTTAATTTACAAACTATCTATTGATCTGCTTTATAATAATATCTACTAAAAAATTTACCATATAAAAAATATAATTTATTCACAAAAAAATAACTCTTTAAAACTTGGAATCTTAGTTCGTATGCTTATATTTGATTTTATCTTTAGAATGTCAAAGTTTTCTTTCATTCAAATTATTTGACTGACCTTTAATTTTTTTACACCAATGATGTCTCCTCTCGATCAAACCACAGTTCCTTCCTTGATTGATTATGTCCGGCTACCATCAAATCTTTCCCGTTCTCAGCATCGCTCCAAAACCGCATACCAGCAAACTACTCCTCCGAAAACACAAGCCCAAGCCTCTTTTGACCGGTACTCTTTATTCACAAATTCTCCTTTCTTTCTCAATTAGATCTCGTGGACTATACAGACTCAAAAAGAGGTATTAATCTTCTCGTTTTGATCTGCTCTCAGCTTCCACCTTTTTCACTAACAAACGAAAAACACTCCTACTCCGATTGACTACACGAAAAAACACCTTCTCTTCTGGTCTGCCGGTAACATAATAATTCTTTTCAATCTCCCCAGACAACCTTCTCAAACTACCTCATCCCCCATCATTCCTTTTTAACCAATCATAAGCATTCATTTTTCCCACTCATTTTCGATTTAGAAAATTTCCAACATAATATTTAAAACAAATAAACTACTTTCAACTCAAATTGCTTTTCAGAAACCATTAACAATTTTGCCTTTTTCAAAAGAAATAAGCTTCCAAATTCTTGTTATCTCATATCTAAATCTAATTCTTATTTACTTTCGAAAAATGTCCACCGCACAATACAATTACAAAGTTTATTCCTTAAATATATAATTACACGAGTTCCATTGTCCTTTCACTATTCACTTAATCTTTCAAGGAAAAACTAGTCCGTCACGGAAACAATGTCTTTTCTTATTCTAACGATTACAAATAAGTACAGGGTTGTATTTTAACTTATATGCCCGCGGTATATTAAAATAATAAAAAAACTCTTTATTCTATTTCTGATCGATAACTGATCCATAACAATATATATATATATATATATATATATATATATATATATATATATATATATATATATATATATACCAGCATATTCTAGACTAAGCCGCAGATTCATTTAGAATTTTAAACTGCTGCGTTAGCCTTTTTGTTTTCTATACACCGAGCTGGGGATTGAACTGACATCTCTCGCATTGAAGCGAAGGAGAAGCCAGCCGCCCAGCCCGCTTACTTAAATTTAACAAATGAGACTGGAATTAAATTCTCTGGTAATATAAAAAATCTGCATCCTAGAGTATACATAAAGAGTAAACATAAATTAAGACTAGTGAATAATATTAATGATATTAAAGATTATAATAGAATGACATTAAGTCACAATGCGGCAACTTGGTTTGCCAGTATTGAAAATGATTTAGATAATTTTCAAACATTTGAAAATAAATTTTTAAATTATTATTTTGGTGAATTAGAGCAAGCCAAATTTAGAGAAATTCTATATTTTGGAAAGTATAATCACAATTTAAGATCAAATATGGTAGATTATGCATTAAAACTGATAACGGTTGCAAAATATTTAAACCACCACTTAGAGAGTTTAAAACAGTCTTAAATGTATCTAGACATTTTGATGCTGATGTTGTGC
Source organism: Diabrotica undecimpunctata (assembly GCF_040954645.1). Taxonomy (NCBI): domain Eukaryota; kingdom Metazoa; phylum Arthropoda; class Insecta; order Coleoptera; family Chrysomelidae; genus Diabrotica; species Diabrotica undecimpunctata. The sequence continues at coordinate 67,865,810 of NC_092807.1, read as the reverse complement.
AAACAGTAACTGTACAAAATATTCAAACAATAGAGAGTTTTATTAATTTTATTCAAAGAATACAAAGAGGTAATATGGCAAGTAATAATGATAACAATGATATTAGGATGAATAATAAGAACAATAGAAGAAACAATAATAACTTTCAATATAATAAAAATAATTATCAACAATATAGACAATCATATAATAATAATAGATATGGTAATAATTTACAAAATTTTAATAATTATAATAGACAAGATTTTAACAATAGAAGAATTACAGAACGACCTAATTACAACAGACAGGTTAATTATGTACGAATGAATAGAAGCTGTGAAGATAGTAAACGAATTAGTACAAGGCAAGAAAATATGAGAAGTCATAGTAATGAAAGACATAGGACATTAGATCCAAGTGGTCAGATACAATCTGACAATACTAACAATCCAAATTTTGTTCAGTAAACTTTCTGAATTACAAGTTGGGCCATTGCCATTATGAAAAACCTTCTGAATTTATTTCTTTAGATGAAGATAAAATTATTGAATCTATTAATTTAATTTGTATAAATGCTATGGCCAAAAATAAAATGATTAAGGTTATGATAGATACTGGTTCAGAAAGTACTTTAGTCTCGGAGAATTCTATTTTTGATACATTAAAACTATCAGATATAATAAAGATTCCAAAAATTAAAATTGTTGGTGCAAATAATAAGAAGTTGGGTGAAATTAATAAACTAGCCAATTTTAAAATTAATATTCTTAATAAAGAAATTAATATGCAACGATTTGTTGTCAAGGATTTATGTGTTGATATATTAATGGGAAATGACGAATTGGAAAAGAAGAAAGTAAAGATAGATTTTGAAGAAAAAATGGTAACTTTGGAAGGGCAAATAATTAAGTTTATGCAGAAAGATGAGGTGGAAGAAGGAATAAGAGTTGATAGGATATTATTAAAAGAAAATAATGATGTTTATGAAGAAGAAATGTATTTTGATGATAGGGAAATGTCCCAAAAGAATGTAAAGAATAATTGTAGAGAATATTTAAGGAATGAAAATTTTAATGAGATGGATGCCTACGAGGTGGAGTGCGTAAAATTGGAAGCAAGGAATAATGAGTACATAATGAAGAATAATTTTATTTGCAAAGAAGATGTGATAAAAGTTAATTGCCCTGAAGAATATAAATCAATAGTCGTTTCCATATTGCAGCAACACAAGAGACTTGTCAATAAAGAAAATAGAATTGCACAAAATTATATCCATAGTATAAAAGTTAAAGAAGAAAAAGATTTTAAAACAAAATCATACCCAATACCATATAAATATAGAGAAGAAATAAACAGAACGATTAATAATATGTTAGAAGATGGAATCATTGAGAAGGCAGATACACGTTTCATAAACCCTATAGTAGTAGTACGTAAAAGATCAGGTGAAATCAGGTTATGTTTGGATGCAAGGAATATTAACAAGATCACTGAAAAGCAATTTGAAGTACCAATGAGTATAGATGGAATACTAGGAAGAATTACAGGAATGTCATTTTTCACTAAAATCGATTTACAGCATAGTTTCTGGTTAATACCTCTAGAAAGAAAAAGTAGACAGTATACGGGATTTCAGATACATGGAGTAGTATATCAATTCAAAGTAGTACCATTTGGACTTCAATCATCTTGCAGTGCTCTATGTAGATGTCTTTATGATATTCTGGATCAATATGAACATTTTGTAATTCACTACATTGATGATATATTAATTTTTTCTAAAACGGCTGAAGATCATGAGAAACACCTAAAAATTATAATCAACAGATTAGACAAAGTTGGACTAAAAATAAATCAAGAAAAATGTACATTTTTTCAAAAAGAAGTAATATATCTAGGTTATAAACTTAACACTAAGGGAATCGAAATGGATCCAGAACGGACACAGGTCATTCAGGAATATAAAACACCACACAATCTAAGAACTTTAAGAGGATTTATTGGAATAATTAATTATTATAAAAGGATGATACCAGATCTAAGTATAAAAGAAATTCCATTACTTGAACTTCTGAGGAAAGGTGTAAGATGGAGATGGGATCAGAGAAGAGAACTAGCATTCCAAGAAATCAAAAACATTTTTCTGTCAAATTTAAAAATATACCATCCTGACTACACAAAGTCATTCATATTAAGAACAGATGCATCAATAGAGATATTTTCAGGGGTATTATTACAAATACATGATGGAGTCGAATACCCAATACAATTCATTTCAAAAATTACAAAGCCACATGAAAAGGGTTACTCAGTTTCAGAATTAGAACTAGCAAGTATCATACACTGTGTCACAAAATTAAGATTTTATTTGTTGGGTAATGAATTTACTATAGAAACAGATCACCAAGCTTTAACATCTATATTAAATAACAAATATGGAAACAGTAGAGTTCACCGGTGGAGTCTAATGCTGAGTGAATATAGCTTTGAAATCAAATACATTTCTGGAAAATCCAACATAGTGGCAGATGCTTTGTCAAGATTAGAAAATACATCACAAAAAGGGCAGCGAACAATAAAAATTAGATTAAATCAGTTAGTAGAAAGCACTGGATTATATTCTAAAGAAGAAATCATAAGAGATCAGATCAATTTGAGTGAAAAACAAAAAGTCCTTAGGAAAGATGGGGTGTATTATAAAATAATAAATGGCATAGAAGTATATGTAATAAGTAGAACTTTGGCAAGGAAAATATTGAAAAATTTACATAACAATTACATGCATATTGGTTCAAGAAAGCTATGGATGCTATTAGGGACAATTATTTTGCAAAGAATGACATAAATATAACAAAAGAAATTATTACCTAATGCCAAATATGTCAAATAAACAAAGAAAATAATTTCAAAAACCAGAACACATATAGATCTAATGTTGTTATGAAAAACTAAATACAGTTTCCATGGATTTCATTTCAAATTTAGTTCCCCCAGTCCAACAGGAAAAAAGCATATACTAGTGATAGTTGATTTATATACAAAATTTATTAAACTATATCCCTGCTCAAGAACAAATGTTAAAACGTTGAAATTATATATTAATCAATTTTTCGAAGAAATAGGACCATTTAGAAATTGCATAATAGATAACGCTACATATTTTAACAACCAACAATTTCGGGCATTTTGTGAGAAAAAGGGAATCAACATTCATTTTACAAGTATCAGACATCCTAAGGCAAATCCTGCAGAAAGATATATTAAAGAAGTTATAAAATATTTAAGGATAGTATGCCAGGATCAACATGAGACATGGCAGCAACATATACCACAAGTAGAATATTTTTTAAATAATACACATAATTTAAATACAGAGGAAGTACCAGAATATTTCATGTTTGGCCATATAGGAATCAGAAAATGTTAGAACAAGTAATGCAGAAAGTGAATAACCGAATTAGGAGGAAAGCTGAAAAATATATCAGAAGACAAAATCGAAAAATAAAAAAACCAATCACATTTCAAAAAGGAGACAAAGTGTTAATTCGTTCACTTAGCAATGTTAGAGAAAACCGTTGTAAGTAATTACAACCAATGTTTGAAGGTCCATATAGAATCGAAAATCAGAATGGACTAAATAGTTATGTGTTGATAGATGCAGATAATAGACTTAGAGGAATATTTCATATCAATGATATGTTCAAATATCATGAAGAGATTGAATAATGTCTTCTATATTTTTAACACTGATAGCAGTAAATAATAAAAACACTAACAGTTCACTGATAGATCCATTTCATTATAAGATATTCATAAGATAGACTTGATTTGTTGAGATAGATAGATGGTAGATTTCATTGTTGTGAATCAATTTGACATCATACTTGTTGATCTTGTCCATATGGAAATTGTTTGTGCCCTAAAAATCATAATTTGGGGTTAGATACTAAATTGATTCTATAAATGTCTTTCTAAAAATAATGTAAAACTTACCATTCATATTGATGAAAGCCTTTTGAACGGAAATGTTTACCTAGATTTTGTCTATAAATAAACAGACCACAATATAGACGATTAGGTTATATTTTTATTCTCTGATATAGCCTCCATTGCTCCATTTGACATGACAGTTTGACATAGACGGGAAACAGGGGTGTATATAATGGATGTGTATATATAATTTATTATATTTACTAAGGTATGTGGATAAGAAAATTAATATTTAAAATAATATGTGAATTATTTCTTTTAAAATTAATTTTGGGGTATTAAGATGATATTAAACATAGGAGAAAGAAAAATAGTGATTAAAAATAATTTATAAGTTATATACTAGATAATATTAGTTATAAAAAAATATTTATGTGAGGGCATTCTTAAGCAATTAACACTATAATAAGTTTAAAAAGTGTTGCAATGTATTTGTTTATTTTCATAATTATGATATTGTAAATATATTTGTGTGCACCATCTTTGTATGCAACCAAGAATACACTTAAGTGAATCGGGTAATAGGACATTTTATATAGAATTATGGATTTAAAATAGTGTCATTTAATAATTTAAAATGTGTAATTTATATATAAATTTGTATTCTGATCTGAAAAGCCTAAATTTCCATAAAATTCTAGATAGAATTTTAGTTAGAATAGTAATCTTCTATATAGAATGGGAAGGAACTATCTAGAAATGTTAATACGGGATGTCAATAGACAGAATTTAACCTTTGTTCGCGGTAGAATGATCTCGAACATGGTGATGTCTGTGAAATGGAAATATTCGAACATATATTTTTTCGGGAATATTCGTGAACAGAAAAAATTATAAAAATATGAGGTGATTTGGATTCAAAATGGTCAGTTGGGGAGATTTTCAAGATAGTAAAGTCAGTATAAAGTCAGTTGGGGAGATTTTCAAGATAGTAAAGTCAGTATAAGGTCAGTTAGGGAGATTTTCAAGATAGTAAAGTCAGTATAAGGTCAGTTGGGGAGATTTTTAAGATAGTAAAGTCAGTATGAAGTCAGTATAAAGTCAGTCGGTCATATTTTTAATATAGTGAAGTCAGTTGTTCAGTAATTTTAAGATAGTAAGGACAGAAAGTCAGTCAGTTAGTCAGATTTTCAAGATAGTCAGTCAGAAGGTGTCAGATGTTCAATATAGTAAGTTCAATGAAGATTAAGAAACAGAACAAAGAGAATATTATTGAAGATTAAAAATTATCTTATGTATATTGTGATTGGAGATATATTTATTGGAGTTAATGTATGTTGGATTGGAGTTAATATATGATGATTGGAAGAGAAAAAAAGATTATTAGAAAGAATAAATAGAAAAGAGGAAAGAACAATATTTTACTAATTTTTAAATACTATTAAGAAGAAAAATATTCTAAAATTTTGGAAGCTGATAATTAAAACGTTGTGGAGTATTTGGCAAGGCAAGTTTACAAAAGAAAGATAACCGAGGCTGAGAACGAAGACATTGAGTGGTGATTAAAATCTTTATTTTGGAGAACAGTTTCATTTAGGCATTCAGTGACAGAAAGGTACAAAATTTTGTTAATATAATTTAATTAGTGTCATAAGAATTTCAATTTTAAAGATAGTTTGTTTAAAATTTACATTGTCTATATAATTTAATTAGTTTCATAAGAATTCAATTTAAAGATAGTTTGTTTTAAATTTACATTGGCTATGTTAGATATATATGCGTGTTTCACAATAGATATAATAAAGATAATTTCAAAAAGTGCTTACAAACCAATTCTTTGAGAACCTCGATAAAAACCCTATATATGTTATTAAAAAACACTCATTGCTCATTAAAACATCATTCTCAAACAAAACATAATCACAATATATATTGTTATGATTCATTTTATCAATCAAAGATACAATAAACATTTGATTCTGTCCATAATGAGTTTTACCCTGAAGGACTGAAAAACATTAGTAAATACTTTAAAGTGAATAGACAATTGTTTCCCGGTATTTGTAGATATAATATTTTAAAAGCCTTTGTTTTTGTTTCGCTGGAAAGGCCAAAAGCCGCCAGATAACTAGTTATTATATTTAGAAAATAAGTCACAAAAAAAGCGTTATCATTTTCAAAGAAATTTGTTTACAAGCGATGCTTGGGTTTTTCTGATATCAATTAAGAGGCGGGATATAGAAATTTTCTGATTGGTTAGCGAGTTTGGAATGAGAAAAGAGAGTGAATGTTTTGAAAGTTTGGAGTAAAAAAGATTAGAAGCAGTTACATCGGAGAGAAGCAGTTGAAGTTTTGTGTAGTCAATTTAGAAGCAAGTGCCAGTAGTTTAATAATTAGAAGTGATTGGCTGAAAGGTGGAACGAGAGATAGATCCAAGCTGAGAAGTCGAATACCTCCTGGATTCTATAAAGTCCAAGTGAAAGATTGTTAGTATATGAAAGAGAGGAGAGAAATTTGGAGTTTGTTGAACGAGTACTGGTAAAAAAGGCCTGCTCGTGTTTTTGGAGAAAGAGTTTGCTGGTATACTGACAGGTGGACACTTAGAACGGAGAAGGCTTTGATTGGTAGCCTAACATATTCAACAAGGGGAGCTGTTCTGGTCGAAAGAAGACATCATCGTGTGTGAGTTAAAAGGTCAGTCAATAATTTTTATGACATAATTTTTTTTTGTATGTTTCAAATAAAAGACTCTATACTATCAGAAGAACAAAAATTATTGCTATTTAAGATACCATCAAGTTTATAAAAGTTTTTTTTCTAATTCAAAGGATAATTATATTATAAATATTACGTAATAAATTTAAAAGGTTTCTTTTTATAATATTCAGAATTGTTTGCACAAAAACATATGAACAAAAATTGCAATATTTAAAAATTTTCATATTATTTCTTTTGATAATAAAAGATATTTGTATATTTATGTTATTTCTATTTATTTCCTTTCCTTATTTTATCCCGAGAAGGAAATATTAAGAGATACTTGAAGACACGAAAAAATACAAGTATAACCTAAGCTGATTTATTATTTTTATAAAATGGCACCCCGAGATTGTTTTTTTATATGATTTGTGACACTTAGAAGATAATTAATTAAAGTAATTAAATAAATAAAGAGTTAAATAAAAAGTAAGATAAGAAAAGGCAGAATATAATATATATATATATATATATATATATATATATATATATATATATATATATATATATATATATATATATATATATATATTGTTATGATATGTAAAATCGAGAAAAATATTGGTTTGTTTAAAAATATTTCAAAGTTCAAAAACATTAAAATAATTCAGATAAGTAGGATAATATCCAACAAACATTTCGAAGAAGGAAAGTTATTAAATCCTTGAATTACCTGTACCAAACAAAATGTAAGCTTTACATCAATCATTTCTTTGTTATACTTAAGTGACCCGCATAAGTTTAAGTGAAAGCCAAAGAATTGAACGGGGTTTTTCAAAATCCATTAATGCAGTGATTAAAGACAATAGAAGGGATTATAGAAAGAGGTTTTTGTTAGTTTTTAAGATTTATAGAAAAATATTATTTGTAAATAAGTTTTAGGAAATTTATAATTATAGGTAAAAATTTGTTTGTTATCGAAATGAAGAAATGGGGGAATTGTGACGAGTTGTGATTGGCGGAGATTGAAAAAGGTGGGATAAGTGTGTGGGAGAAAGTTTAGCGAGATTGAGGAGAGAGAAAAGATAGGGCAGTTGGTTTTCCAAATCTGTAAGAGGAACAGGGATTGTTCTCTGGCGGTTCCTGAAATGTAGCAAGCAGTAGTGTTGAATGTTGGTGAGTTTTTTGTGGAGTTAGTGTATCTGACAGGAGCTGAAGCAGCAAAATATTGTAAGTCATATTTCTCTACTTATATTCCAAGAGTCACTGTTCAGGCCAACGAGAGATTCAGTTTATCGTAAAGAGAAGATATTCCAAGAGTCATTTTTCACTCGGGCCAACGAGAGATTCAGTTTATCGAGAGGAGAAAAGGCTATCATAATTTGAATGATTTGCGCTTTTGAAGGAGATCATTAAGGACGATATACTTGCAACAATCGGTGTAAGATTGCTGATTACATAGGGAGCGGTGGAGAGGAGATAATACAGTCTATAAGGAACAAGGATTTGGACCACTCATCATCAGAGAGAGATATTTTGTTTTCTGCAAGTTTTTCTTTTATTGATAACACAATTTTTACACTTAATTTAGAAAGGATATAAATATTTTGATTAGGAGAGTTAGAATAGTTCGGAATTTTGAGATTTCAATTAATATTGTTTGTACCATTTAATTTGATTATTCTCGTATGTAGAACAAAATTTTTGAGAATCATTATATGAGATTTGTTTATTGAAAACTTTTGAGTGTGAATTATTTCATTATTTTTTTTTCAATATATAGTGTTAGATCATATGTGTTTTTTATTATTCCGGTATTCTCTGGACCTTACCTTTCACATGTAATAGCATAGATATTGAAGCACGAATTTTAACCCTGAGATAAAAGAATTAAAAATTGTGATAGAGTCATAATCACATCATTGAAATAATTTTAATTAATCAAAAATTAATTAGCTAATTATTGCTTGGCGCACCAAGACTTTAAATATCACAATAACTGGCTTCCAAAACGTGGGGCTTGAAAATATCGCAGCTTTACATTTGAAGGAAGGGAAAGAGATCTGGAATAAGTACAGGTGATCCAGAGATAAAAACATATAACATTGAGGGAATTTGAATTTGAAAGTATTTTGGCAATTTTTCCAGGGAATATAAATTTGATTTATTGATTGATCGTAGTTAGTGGATATTTACTGCTATTGAATTATTTGATTTTATTTTCTTTACCAATCATACATTTGATATTTATTTTGAATTATTTGAATTTTACTGATTGCATATTTGATATTTGTCGTGAAAATTTAATACATTTGGGGAGACATATTGTCGTGTTCTGAAACATATAGAGTGTTGTAAAATTTCACATTTGGCGGGGACAAAAACAGTAACGAAAAGAAACAACATGTCGACCACAAGGAGTCAAAGTAAAACGCAAGAAAGGAAAGAGGATAAGATAGAAGAGGAAACAATTATTGATGAAGGATCGGATAATGAAGGAAATACCACAATAATGGAGGAAAGAAAAGAAACAGGAATGCTGGAAAAATTATTAGCAATGATGCAAATACAGACACAAAAAATGGATGAAACAAAAAAAACAATAGAACTAAATAACAGAAATATAGAGCAGCGTTTGGAAAACTATGAACAGGAAATTAAAGGATGTGTTGAGGGGATAAAGAAAGAACTGATACAACAAATAGAAGAGATTAATGAAATTAAAAATAATATAAAAGAACAAGAAATGAGAATTAAAGATAATTTGGAGGGATTAGAAATAAAATTTGAAAATGCGCTACAAGAAGACAGGAAGGAAGTAGAAAGAAGATTAAAGCAAAATGAAAAACAAATGGCAGAAATTGAACTAAGAGGGGTAGAGAGAAAAGAAGTTATCATCCATGGAACAAGCGAGGCGAAAATACAATTTGGCGGGGATATTCGGAAAACACACCCAGTATCGTTTGTTAAAAATTTGAAAACCAAATTACAACATATTAGATATTTTGACGATTGCAAAGAAACAATTAGAAACCATTTGAAAGAAGGAGCAGCGTTATGGTATGAAAGCAAGGAAGATGAGTTTGAAAATTGGACAGATTTTGAAAATAAATTTCTCAACTATTTCTGGGGGAAAAATAAACAGAGAGAAATCAACCAAGAGCTACAGAATGGAAAATATCACGAAAAAATGGGAATATCTGAAGAAAGATATGCTTTGCAGATATATAACAATTCAAAATATTTAGAATACAAATATTCTACCGAACAGCTGGTAGAAATGATCAGCAGACATTTTGAGGAAACGTTGGAAGATCACGTGATTTTGAAAAACTATCAAGATATTGATAGTTTGTGCCAATTCCTTCAATTAAAAGAAGCGAAAAGAAAAGAAATGAGAAATAGAAGACAACATGACCAATATAATGGAGCGGAAAGAAGGTATTCATCAAATTATGACCAGAGAAACCGACATCCCAGATCAACAAACGAATATAGGCCGAGAAATTACAATAATTACAATAGACAACAAAATTACGATAACAGGAATGACACACAACAGAGAACATATGAAAATCACAACAGGAATAGAGGTGCACAAAATCCTCCGAATAGGAATACTAACGAACAAAGGGACGATAGAAATAACCAGAGCTTCCAACAACAAAATAGAAGGGAGATGAATCATGTGGCAATAGGAAACGACAGACAAATTTCTAATTCTAATCTAATATTTTTAGATGCATTTATAAAACATAAAGCGATTAAAATTGTGATTGATTCTGGATCGGAGATATCGCTAATCAATAAAAAACTAGTAAAAGAATTAAATTTGGACAGATTTGTGTATAAGATTCCTAGGGTTGATTTAGTGGGTGCAAACAATAAAAATTTGACGACAGTAAACGAAGGCTTGGGAGTACAGATAAGAGTGGGAAACAAATTCCATATTATGAAATGTGTGGTGATTGAAGATTTAAATCATGATATGATAGCGGGAATTGATGAATTGAGGAAAAAAGATATCACCATAAATTTTTCCGAAAATAAACTGGAAATCAGAGCAGAACCAGACAACACAGGAGAAGAAAAGCAAACAGATAGGAAAACAAATTCTGGAAGGATCAATGCACAGGAAAAACGCAAAGAAATCGATATGACTGTAGAGGATAAACCGAAAGTACAAGAACAAGATCTAACTGAAAAGAAAAAGAGAAGGAAGAAAAAGAAGAAGAGTTCGAAAAGAAAGCAGGAAAATAAGATGGAGACCAGAGAAAAACAGGAAATAGAAGGTACAGAAGAATTGTTGGCAACCGACGATAAAACAGAATGGAAGCAGGAAGAAAAAGAAGGTATCATCAGAGAAGTGAAAGGAATAGAAACATGGTGCTCGGAATACCAAAGGGAATTAGAGGATAAAAAGAAAACAGAAGAAAAAATGGCACTGATGGACGAGAATCCAGAATTTTGTGAAGAAGTATTATGGACAGTGAACACATGTGAACAAAAGGTGGATGAAAGAAAAATAAATTGTGGAAAAAAAACATGGAGAAGGAAATAGAGAAGATTTTAGGAAACCATGGAGATTTTGTTAATAAAGTAAATCAAGTGGTTAAAAGTTATGAACTTTCTTTTAAGGGAAAATACTTGGAATAATTTAAAACGAAAATATATCCAATCCCGTATAAAGACAGGCAATATACGGGGTATTTTAACATTCACGACATCTATCAATATCATGAATAGATTTTAATAACATAGTGAAATAATTTGATCCTAGAAAACTTTTGTCATTTTTAAAATTTAACAAAGAGTTTTCGGCAGATCAAATGGCGGGGATTTGTTATGATATGTAAAATCGAGAAAAATATTGGTTTGTTTAAAAATATTTCAAAGTTCAAAAACATTAAAATAATTCAGATAAGTAGGATAATATCCAACAAACATTTCGGAGAAGGAAAGTTATTAAATCCTTGAATTACCTGTACCAAACAAAATGTAAGCTTTACATCAATCATTTCTTTGTTATACTTAAGTGACCCGCATAAGTTTAAGTGAAAGCCAAAGAATTGAACGGGGTTTTTCAAAATCCATTAATGCAGTGATTAAAGACAATAGAAGGGATTATAGAAAGAGGTTTTTGTTAGTTTTTAAGATTTATAGAAAAATATTATTTGTAAATAAGTTTTAGGAAATTTATAATTATAGGTAAAAATTTGTTTGTTATCGAAATGAAGAAATGGGGGAATTGTGACGAGTTGTGATTGGCGGAGATTGAAAAAGGTGGGATAAGTGTGTGGGAGAAAGTTTAGCGAGATTGAGGAGAGAGAAAAGATAGGGCAGTTGGTTTTCCAAATCTGTAAGAGGAACAGGGATTGTTCTCTGGCGGTTCCTGAAATGTAGCAAGCAGTAGTGTTGAATGTTGGTGAGTTTTTTGTGGAGTTAGTGTATCTGACAGGAGCTGAAGCAGCAAAATATTGTAAGTCATATTTCTCTACTTATATTCCAAGAGTCACTGTTCAGGCCAACGAGAGATTCAGTTTATCGTAAAGAGAAGATATTCCAAGAGTCATTTTTCACTCGGGCCAACGAGAGATTCAGTTTATCGAGAGGAGAAAAGGCTATCATAATTTGAATGATTTGCGCTTTTGAAGGAGATCATTAAGGACGATATACTTGCAACAATCGGTGTAAGATTGCTGATTACATAGGGAGCGGTGGAGAGGAGATAATACAGTCTATAAGGAACAAGGATTTGGACCACTCATCATCAGAGAGAGATATTTTGTTTTCTGCAAGTTTTTCTTTTATTGATAACACAATTTTTACACTTAATTTAGAAAGGATATAAATATTTTGATTAGGAGAGTTAGAATAGTTCGGAATTTTGAGATTTCAATTAATATTGTTTGTACCATTTAATTTGATTATTCTCGTATGTAGAACAAAATTTTTGAGAATCATTATATGAGATTTGTTTATTGAAAACTTTTGAGTGTGAATTATTTCATTATTTTTTTTTTCAATATATAGTGTTAGATCATATGTGTTTTTTATTATTCCGGTATTCTCTGGACCTTACCTTTCACATGTAATAGCATAGATATTGAAGCACGAATTTTAACCCTGAGATAAAAGAATTAAAAATTGTGATAGAGTCATAATCACATCATTGAAATAATTTTAATTAATCAAAAATTAATTAGCTAATTATTGCTTGGCGCACCAAGACTTTAAATATCACAATAACTGGCTTCCAAAACGTGGGGCTTGAAAATATCGCAGCTTTACATTTGAAGGAAGGGAAAGAGATCTGGAATAAGTACAGGTGATCCAGAGATAAAAACATATAACATTGAGGGAATTTGAATTTGAAAGTATTTTGGCAATTTTTCCAGGGAATATAAATTTGATTTATTGATTGATCGTAGTTAGTGGATATTTACTGCTATTGAATTATTTGATTTTATTTTCTTTACCAATCATACATTTGATATTTATTTTGAATTATTTGAATTTTACTGATTGCATATTTGATATTTGTCGTGAAAATTTAATACATTTGGGGAGACATATTGTCGTGTTCTGAAACATATAGAGTGTTGTAAAATTTCACATTTGGCGGGGACAAAAACAGTAACGAAAAGAAACAACATGTCGACCACAAGGAGTCAAAGTAAAACGCAAGAAAGGAAAGAGGATAAGATAGAAGAGGAAACAATTATTGATGAAGGATCGGATAATGAAGGAAATACCACAATAATGGAGGAAAGAAAAGAAACAGGAATGCTGGAAAAATTATTAGCAATGATGCAAATACAGACACAAAAAATGGATGAAACAAAACAAACAATAGAACTAAATAACAGAAATATAGAGCAGCGTTTGGAAAACTATGAACAGGAAATTAAAGGATGTGTTGAGGGGATAAAGAAAGAACTGATACAACAAATAGAAGAGATTAATGAAATTAAAAATAATATAAAAGAACAAGAAATGAGAATTAAAGATAATTTGGAGGGATTAGAAATAAAATTTGAAAATGCGCTACAAGAAGACAGGAAGGAAGTAGAAAGAAGATTAAAGCAAAATGAAAAACAAATGGCAGAAATTGAACTAAGAGGGGTAGAGAGAAAAGAAGTTATCATCCATGGAACAAGCGAGGCGAAAATACAATTTGGCGGGGATATTCGGAAAACACACCCAGTATCGTTTGTTAAAAATTTGAAAACCAAATTACAACATATTAGATATTTTGACGATTGCAAAGAAACAATTAGAAACCATTTGAAAGAAGGAGCAGCGTTATGGTATGAAAGCAAGGAAGATGAGTTTGAAAATTGGACAGATTTTGAAAATAAATTTCTCAACTATTTCTGGGGGAAAAATAAACAGAGAGAAATCAACCAAGAGCTACAGAATGGAAAATATCACGAAAAAATGGGAATATCTGAAGAAAGATATGCTTTGCAGATATATAACAATTCAAAATATTTAGAATACAAATATTCTACCGAACAGCTGGTAGAAATGATCAGCAGACATTTTGAGGAAACGTTGGAAGATCACGTGATTTTGAAAAACTATCAAGATATTGATAGTTTGTGCCAATTCCTTCAATTAAAAGAAGCGAAAAGAAAAGAAATGAGAAATAGAAGACAACATGACCAATATAATGGAGCGGAAAGAAGGTATTCATCAAATTATGACCAGAGAAACCGACATCCCAGATCAACAAACGAATATAGGCCGAGAAATTACAATAATTACAATAGACAACAAAATTACGATAACAGGAATGACACACAACAGAGAACATATGAAAATCACAACAGGAATAGAGGTGCACAAAATCCTCCGAATAGGAATACTAACGAACAAAGGGACGATAGAAATAACCAGAGCTTCCAACAACAAAATAGAAGGGAGATGAATCATGTGGCAATAGGAAACGACAGACAAATTTCTAATTCTAATCTAATATTTTTAGATGCATTTATAAAACATAAAGCGATTAAAATTGTGATTGATTCTGGATCGGAGATATCGCTAATCAATAAAAAACTAGTAAAAGAATTAAATTTGGACAGATTTGTGTATAAGATTCCTAGGGTTGATTTAGTGGGTGCAAACAATAAAAATTTGACGACAGTAAACGAAGGCTTGGGAGTACAGATAAGAGTGGGAAACAAATTCCATATTATGAAATGTGTGGTGATTGAAGATTTAAATCATGATATGATAGCGGGAATTGATGAATTGAGGAAAAAAGATATCACCATAAATTTTTCCGAAAATAAACTGGAAATCAGAGCAGAACCAGACAACACAGGAGAAGAAAAGCAAACAGATAGGAAAACAAATTCTGGAAGGATCAATGCACAGGAAAAACGCAAAGAAATCGATATGACTGTAGAGGATAAACCGAAAGTACAAGAACAAGATCTAACTGAAAAGAAAAAGAGAAGGAAGAAAAAGAAGAAGAGTTCGAAAAGAAAGCAGGAAAATAAGATGGAGACCAGAGAAAAACAGGAAATAGAAGGTACAGAAGAATTGTTGGCAACCGACGATAAAACAGAATGGAAGCAGGAAGAAAAAGAAGGTATCATCAGAGAAGTGAAAGGAATAGAAACATGGTGCTCGGAATACCAAAGGGAATTAGAGGATAAAAAGAAAACAGAAGAAAAAATGGCACTGATGGACGAGAATCCAGAATTTTGTGAAGAAGTATTATGGACAGTAAACACATGTGAACAAAAGGTGGATGAAAGAAAAATAAATTGTGGAAAAAAAACATGGAGAAGGAAATAGAGAAGATTTTAGGAAACCATGGAGATTTTGTTAATAAAGTAAATCAAGTGGTTAAAAGTTATGAACTTTCTTTTAAGGGAAAATACTTGGAATAATTTAAAACGAAAATATATCCAATCCCGTATAAAGACAGGCAATATACGGGGTATTTTAACATTCACGACATCTATCAATATCATGAATAGATTTTAATAACATAGTGAAATAATTTGATCCTAGAAAACTTTTGTCATTTTTAAAATTTAACAAAGAGTTTTCGGCAGATCAAATGGCGGGGATTTGTTATGATATGTAAAATCGAGAAAAATATTGGTTTGTTTAAAAATATTTCAAAGTTCAAAAACATTAAAATAATTCAGATAAGTAGGATAATATCCAACAAACATTTCGGAGAAGGAAAGTTATTAAATCCTTGAATTACCTGTACCAAACAAAATGTAAGCTTTACATCAATCATTTCTTTGTTATACTTAAGTGACCCGCATAAGTTTAAGTGAAAGCCAAAGAATTGAACGGGGTTTTTCAAAATCCATTAATGCAGTCATTAAAGACAATAGAAGGGATTATAGAAAGAGGTTTTTGTTAGTTTTTAAGATTTATAGAAAAATATTATTTGTAAATAAGTTTTAGGAAATTTATAATTATAGGTAAAAATTTGTTTGTTATCGAAATGAAGAAATGGGGGAATTGTGACGAGTTGTGATTGGCGGAGATTGAAAAAGGTGGGATAAGTGTGTGGGAGAAAGTTTAGCGAGATTGAGGAGAGAGAAAAGATAGGGCAGTTGGTTTTCCAAATCTGTAAGAGGAACAGGGATTGTTCTCTGGCGGTTCCTGAAATGTAGCAAGCAGTAGTGTTGAATGTTGGTGAGTTTTTTGTGGAGTTAGTGTATCTGACAGGAGCTGAAGCAGCAAAATATTGTAAGTCATATTTCTCTACTTATATTCCAAGAGTCACTGTTCAGGCCAACGAGAGATTCAGTTTATCGTAAAGAGAAGATATTCCAAGAGTCATTTTTCACTCGGGCCAACGAGAGATTCAGTTTATCGAGAGGAGAAAAGGCTATCATAATTTGAATGATTTGCGCTTTTGAAGGAGATCATTAAGGACGATATACTTGCAACAATCGGTGTAAGATTGCTGATTACATAGGGAGCGGTGGAGAGGAGATAATACAGTCTATAAGGAACAAGGATTTGGACCACTCATCATCAGAGAGAGATATTTTGTTTTCTGCAAGTTTTTCTTTTATTGATAACACAATTTTTACACTTAATTTAGAAAGGATATAAATATTTTGATTAGGAGAGTTAGAATAGTTCGGAATTTTGAGATTTCAATTAATATTGTTTGTACCATTTAATTTGATTATTCTCGTATGTAGAACAAAATTTTTGAGAATCATTATATGAGATTTGTTTATTGAAAACTTTTGAGTGTGAATTATTTCATTATTTTTTTTTCAATATATAGTGTTAGATCATATGTGTTTTTTATTATTCCGGTATTCTCTGGACCTTACCTTTCACATGTAATAGCATAGATATTGAAGCACGAATTTTAACCCTGAGATAAAAGAATTAAAAATTGTGATAGAGTCATAATCACATCATTGAAATAATTTTAATTAATCAAAAATTAATTAGCTAATTATTGCTTGGCGCACCAAGACTTTAAATATCACAATAACTGGCTTCCAAAACGTGGGGCTTGAAAATATCGCAGCTTTACATTTGAAGGAAGGGAAAGAGATCTGGAATAAGTACAGGTGATCCAGAGATAAAAACATATAACATTGAGGGAATTTGAATTTGAAAGTATTTTGGCAATTTTTCCAGGGAATATAAATTTGATTTATTGATTGATCGTAGTTAGTGGATATTTACTGCTATTGAATTATTTGATTTTATTTTCTTTACCAATCATACATTTGATATTTATTTTGAATTATTTGAATTTTACTGATTGCATATTTGATATTTGTCGTGAAAATTTAATACATTTGGGGAGACATATTGTCGTGTTCTGAAACATATAGAGTGTTGTAAAATTTCACATTTGGCGGGGACAAAAACAGTAACGAAAAGAAACAACATGTCGACCACAAGGAGTCAAAGTAAAACGCAAGAAAGGAAAGAGGATAAGATAGAAGAGGAAACAATTATTGATGAAGGATCGGATAATGAAGGAAATACCACAATAATGGAGGAAAGAAAAGAAACAGGAATGCTGGAAAAATTATTAGCAATGATGCAAATACAGACACAAAAAATGGATGAAACAAAAAAAACAATAGAACTAAATAACAGAAATATAGAGCAGCGTTTGGAAAACTATGAACAGGAAATTAAAGGATGTGTTGAGGGGATAAAGAAAGAACTGATACAACAAATAGAAGAGATTAATGAAATTAAAAATAATATAAAAGAACAAGAAATGAGAATTAAAGATAATTTGGAGGGATTAGAAATAAAATTTGAAAATGCGCTACAAGAAGACAGGAAGGAAGTAGAAAGAAGATTAAAGCAAAATGAAAAACAAATGGCAGAAATTGAACTAAGAGGGGTAGAGAGAAAAGAAGTTATCATCCATGGAACAAGCGAGGCGAAAATACAATTTGGCGGGGATATTCGGAAAACACACCCAGTATCGTTTGTTAAAAATTTGAAAACCAAATTACAACATATTAGATATTTTGACGATTGCAAAGAAACAATTAGAAACCATTTGAAAGAAGGAGCAGCGTTATGGTATGAAAGCAAGGAAGATGAGTTTGAAAATTGGACAGATTTTGAAAATAAATTTCTCAACTATTTCTGGGGGAAAAATAAACAGAGAGAAATCAACCAAGAGCTACAGAATGGAAAATATCACGAAAAAATGGGAATATCTGAAGAAAGATATGCTTTGCAGATATATAACAATTCAAAATATTTAGAATACAAATATTCTACCGAACAGCTGGTAGAAATGATCAGCAGACATTTTGAGGAAACGTTGGAAGATCACGTGATTTTGAAAAACTATCAAGATATTGATAGTTTGTGCCAATTCCTTCAATTAAAAGAAGCGAAAAGAAAAGAAATGAGAAATAGAAGACAACATGACCAATATAATGGAGCGGAAAGAAGGTATTCATCAAATTATGACCAGAGAAACCGACATCCCAGATCAACAAACGAATATAGGCCGAGAAATTACAATAATTACAATAGACAACAAAATTACGATAACAGGAATGACACACAACAGAGAACATATGAAAATCACAACAGGAATAGAGGTGCACAAAATCCTCCGAATAGGAATACTAACGAACAAAGGGACGATAGAAATAACCAGAGCTTCCAACAACAAAATAGAAGGGAGATGAATCATGTGGCAATAGGAAACGACAGACAAATTTCTAATTCTAATCTAATATTTTTAGATGCATTTATAAAACATAAAGCGATTAAAATTGTGATTGATTCTGGATCGGAGATATCGCTAATCAATAAAAAACTAGTAAAAGAATTAAATTTGGACAGATTTGTGTATAAGATTCCTAGGGTTGATTTAGTGGGTGCAAACAATAAAAATTTGACGACAGTAAACGAAGGCTTGGGAGTACAGATAAGAGTGGGAAACAAATTCCATATTATGAAATGTGTGGTGATTGAAGATTTAAATCATGATATGATAGCGGGAATTGATGAATTGAGGAAAAAAGATATCACCATAAATTTTTCCGAAAATAAACTGGAAATCAGAGCAGAACCAGACAACACAGGAGAAGAAAAGCAAACAGATAGGAAAACAAATTCTGGAAGGATCAATGCACAGGAAAAACGCAAAGAAATCGATATGACTGTAGAGGATAAACCGAAAGTACAAGAACAAGATCTAACTGAAAAGAAAAAGAGAAGGAAGAAAAAGAAGAAGAGTTCGAAAAGAAAGCAGGAAAATAAGATGGAGACCAGAGAAAAACAGGAAATAGAAGGTACAGAAGAATTGTTGGCAACCGACGATAAAACAGAATGGAAGCAGGAAGAAAAAGAAGGTATCATCAGAGAAGTGAAAGGAATAGAAACATGGTGCTCGGAATACCAAAGGGAATTAGAGGATAAAAAGAAAACAGAAGAAAAAATGGCACTGATGGACGAGAATCCAGAATTTTGTGAAGAAGTATTATGGACAGTGAACACATGTGAACAAAAGGTGGATGAAAGAAAAATAAATTGTGGAAAAAAAACATGGAGAAGGAAATAGAGAAGATTTTAGGAAACCATGGAGATTTTGTTAATAAAGTAAATCAAGTGGTTAAAAGTTATGAACTTTCTTTTAAGGGAAAATACTTGGAATAATTTAAAACGAAAATATATCCAATCCCGTATAAAGACAGGCAATATACGGGGTATTTTAACATTCACGACATCTATCAATATCATGAATAGATTTTAATAACATAGTGAAATAATTTGATCCTAGAAAACTTTTGTCATTTTTAAAATTTAACAAAGAGTTTTCGGCAGATCAAATGGCGGGGATTTGTTATGATATGTAAAATCGAGAAAAATATTGGTTTGTTTAAAAATATTTCAAAGTTCAAAAACATTAAAATAATTCAGATAAGTAGGATAATATCCAACAAACATTTCGGAGAAGGAAAGTTATTAAATCCTTGAATTACCTGTACCAAACAAAATGTAAGCTTTACATCAATCATTTCTTTGTTATACTTAAGTGACCCGCATAAGTTTAAGTGAAAGCCAAAGAATTGAACGGGGTTTTTCAAAATCCATTAATGCAGTCATTAAAGACAATAGAAGGGATTATAGAAAGAGGTTTTTGTTAGTTTTTAAGATTTATAGAAAAATATTATTTGTAAATAAGTTTTAGGAAATTTATAATTATAGGTAAAAATTTGTTTGTTATCGAAATG
Source organism: Diabrotica undecimpunctata (assembly GCF_040954645.1). Taxonomy (NCBI): domain Eukaryota; kingdom Metazoa; phylum Arthropoda; class Insecta; order Coleoptera; family Chrysomelidae; genus Diabrotica; species Diabrotica undecimpunctata. The sequence continues at coordinate 67,845,468 of NC_092807.1, read as the reverse complement.
AAGAAATGGGGGAATTGTGACGAGTTGTGATTGGCGGAGATTGAAAAAGGTGGGATAAGTGTGTGGGAGAAAGTTTAGCGAGATTGAGGAGAGAGAAAAGATAGGGCAGTTGGTTTTCCAAATCTGTAAGAGGAACAGGGATTGTTCTCTGGCGGTTCCTGAAATGTAGCAAGCAGTAGTGTTGAATGTTGGTGAGTTTTTTGTGGAGTTAGTGTATCTGACAGGAGCTGAAGCAGCAAAATATTGTAAGTCATATTTCTCTACTTATATTCCAAGAGTCACTGTTCAGGCCAACGAGAGATTCAGTTTATCGTAAAGAGAAGATATTCCAAGAGTCATTTTTCACTCGGGCCAACGAGAGATTCAGTTTATCGAGAGGAGAAAAGGCTATCATAATTTGAATGATTTGCGCTTTTGAAGGAGATCATTAAGGACGATATACTTGCAACAATCGGTGTAAGATTGCTGATTACATAGGGAGCGGTGGAGAGGAGATAATACAGTCTATAAGGAACAAGGATTTGGACCACTCATCATCAGAGAGAGATATTTTGTTTTCTGCAAGTTTTTCTTTTATTGATAACACAATTTTTACACTTAATTTAGAAAGGATATAAATATTTTGATTAGGAGAGTTAGAATAGTTCGGAATTTTGAGATTTCAATTAATATTGTTTGTACCATTTAATTTGATTATTCTCGTATGTAGAACAAAATTTTTGAGAATCATTATATGAGATTTGTTTATTGAAAACTTTTGAGTGTGAATTATTTCATTATTTTTTTTTCAATATATAGTGTTAGATCATATGTGTTTTTTATTATTCCGGTATTCTCTGGACCTTACCTTTCACATGTAATAGCATAGATATTGAAGCACGAATTTTAACCCTGAGATAAAAAAATTAAAAATTGTGATAGAGTCATAATCACATCATTGAAATAATTTTAATTAATCAAAAATTAATTAGCTAATTATTGCTTGGCGCACCAAGACTTTAAATATCACAATAATATATATATATATATATATATATATATATATATATATATATATATATATATATATATATATATATATATATATATATATATATTAAGTGGGTATTAATAGATAGATATACAAGTCAAATTATTTATCGTAAGAGATACGAAAAAAATATTTAGGCACAATCCACAAGAAAATGAATTCCTGAAAAAAATGTTATTTAAAAATCCTTTATAAAAGGTGTACTAATATAAAAACTACCACTTTCATTAAAGCAAACGTGAAAATTTTGACTACGGTTATAACAAAAAATTGGTTTACTAGGTTTACATGTTTGAAGCCACTTAATACATAGGTAAAAAATTTCGTGGTTGTAACTTGTTACTTTCATGTTTTTCTCAATATGTATGTATTCTAACTCAAAGCTACTGTATTCCTCTGCGTTCATTTATAATTTATAGTATCTCAATTCTGCTTTGTACTGTTACGAAAGATTTGTCCCACATAGGAAAAGTCCATTAACGAAAAGAAGAAGTAGTTCGAGAACATTCAAGATGACATCGAAAATTCTTGAAATGTCTAGTGAAGTTTGGAACGTCAGAAAATATATATAACAGATGTTTTTGACAGTTGGGGACAATTGTATTTTTAATTTGGAATGTTGAAGTATATAGTTGTCAGTTAGTTAAAAAGTATTGTAATATTGTTGGTGTTGAATAAAGTTAATTTTCAAGAAGTGTAACAATAGCTTATACCGCTATAGTTTGTGCAGTACATTTTATCATCCCTTTTCTGTATGGGTATGCTTTTCAGCAAGTTGGTACTTGCTCTTACTTCTAAATTGACAGATCAGCTGTTTTTCTGCCTGTACTGAACTTTCTTCTCCATTGTGCAAATATATATAAAAATTAATAAAAATCACTACCGTTGATTGAAATATTGGACACCCTATAATATTCAATCAACGGAAATACTAAGATCACGGGGAGAATATTATGGGTTATTTCTGGTTTCGTCATAATTTACACTGAAATTACTAACAGGAGAGTGCTCTCACTTCCACATGTTGAAATTGATATATTATAGTACCAACAGATGCTAGTCATATACCATCAGTACTAATAAACTGGAAACTATCAAATTAATGTCAATTTCATTTAATCAAACGTACTAACCTTAAACATGGTCATTCAAGGAAACACACCTCAAAAATATTGACAATAAATTAAAAATGGCTTAAGCGTTAAAAAAAATTAAAAAATTGTGAATAGAAATAAAGGAGACATCTATAAAAGAAACAGAGCAGCAAAGCTCACAGCATGAGAATATTGCCTCGTATTTTTATATAGCAATTTGTTCTCACAATTTTATAGTTTTTCGAAAAATGAACTCCGATTCGAAGATTAAAACGTCAAACAAAATGTAAAAACCTATTGAACCTTATTCCCAGCATTATTCCTTAACAGTGAGTGACATAACGCCACAAGAAAATAATTAAAAAGAAATTATAAAAAATCATTGCGAAATTTAAAATCCATATTTATACCGCTATCTCAGAAAAGAGTAAGATTGTAGTAATAGTATAAAAGTAGAACATATTTTGTATAAGGCACGTAGGGCACAGTCATATTTTGAGATATAAAATCTTCAATTTAGATATTGAACATTCTTAATAAATGTATAATCTAATATATAACCCTGTTTATGTTTTACAGACTTGGAAAACATTGAACACATAAAAATTTATACTTTTATGTATTAGGTTCTAAAAAAGTGTACTCAAAACGAATAAATATTATTATCTACCAAGTATTTTATACCAGTTTAATATGAAAGCATCAGATATTAGATATTATAAATTTTGTCATATGTGCAAATTTGAGATAAAAACCATATGATAGAGAATATAGTGAAATCTAAATATCTTAAAATAGCTGTATCGAGCGAGGATAAGGTTATTGATGAGGAAAAAAAGACCTATTGCTGAGGAAGTGAGAAAGTAATTGGCAAACGCAAAGAGCACTTAAATTACATTAAATGAAATATGCTTTACAACCTATCATGATACACATATATTCGTACCACAAAAACAAGACAGTTAATAAACACGTTAAGATAATCTTAATAATAACCAAAATTTAACTTTTAATACACAGAAGAAATAATGATATACAGAAGATACACGAATAAAAGACATCCATTTATTGTACGCAAGAGAGATACCTCTAGGAATAATCAAAACGATCGAAAATATATACCAAAACAACACATTAAAAGTAAATGTAGAAGAACTAACCGACCCTATTGAAGCTGGCAATGGGATAAGACAGGGAGATTCCCTGAGTTCTCTATTGTTCAACCTGATTATGGATGAAATAATAAAAAAAGTAAGAAGTAAAAAAGGATACCAAATGGGGGAAAACAACTTAAAATAATCTGCTATGCAGACGACGCAATACTACTCTCTTAAAGTGAAGATGATTTACAACGTATGCTGCACCAATTTACCCGCCAGAAAATTCACCGTGTTAATATCCATAAAAAGGACAAAATGCATGGTTACAACTGCAAATTTACTAAGATGTAAATTGGAGCTAGAAGGTCAGATAATAGAACGGAAAGCTCGAAACTGAAGTGTAAGATCAAGTGAATAGAGCAAACAGAGCCGCAGGCTGCCTAAATGAAACAATACGGAGAAATAAAAATATCGGGAAAGAAACGAAAGGCAGAATTTACAAAACAGTCATCAGACCAATAATGACATACGCGGCAGAAACAAGACCTGATACAGAGAGGACAAAAAGGATTTTAGAAACAGCAGAGATGAAGACACTTAGAAAAATTGATAAAAAGACACTATGGGACAGAGCTAGAAGTACAGATATACGACGTAGATGCAAGGTGGAAAACATCAAGAACTGGGTAAGAAATAGGAGAGTAGAATGAATCGAACATATAAGCCGAATGACAACAAATAGAGTAGTCAAGACGGCAAGAGACGATTCCCCAATAGGAAGACCACGAAAACGATAGAACGGCAACTTACTGGAGGCACATTGAAAAACAGACAGAGTCATGTCTATATAAAAAGAAGAAGAAGAAGACGAAGATATACAGGATAAACATTAAAATAGCTGCAAGAAAGGGAAAATAATGAATCAGTCATATTAATGTAGAATAGCAGAGAATAGAGTATTTGTCATAACCTTGGACAAGTGCCCAATTGAAAAAAGAACACAGGTCGTTCAAAAAAGACGGAACTCTAGAAGGAAAATAGAATAGATTTAAAAAAATAAAAGCATAAACATGTCTTTTCCAATTTTTTTAATATTGAAAATACGCAAATGGAATCTTGAATTAAAATGTAACCTTTGATATCTGTGATAAACCCGTCACCTGAACAATGGCGCCGATGTATGTAGTTGAAATTTTTCACACTTAATTTAACTGTTTATTTTTTTAGTAAATGCGCAACACGGGTACTGGGCCAACTCTTATGGAAATTAACATGGGAAATCGATAAGGTTCATTCTGGTCATTTTTGGCTCATTTCGTGGTGGAAGCGCGACGGCATATCGGATCGTGACGTGTGAGGTATCGATGAAAAGGGGAGGGGGTAACGAACATGTTAAGATAAAAATCAACTGCAAAGACATTGCCAAAACAGCACTAAGCTTGTAACGTCCAAACGGCTCAACGTACAAAAACGTGCAAGGTATCGATGGAAAGGAGAGGTGGTAACGAATATGTTAAGATAAAAATAAAACGCAAAGACATTGCCAAAACGGCACTAAGCTTGTAACGTCTAAACGGCTAACGTATAACAATGTGTAAGGTATCGATGAAAAGGGGAGGTGGGAACGAACATGTTAAGACAAAAAGTAAACGCAAAGACAATGCCAAAACGGCATTACGTCATCTCTCCGTTGTTATGGGTCAGATCGTGACGTGCGGGGTATCGATGAAAAGGGGTAACGAATATGTTAAGACAAAAAAACAAAGACAAAGACATTGTCAAAACGGCATTACGTGATATCTTCGTTGCTTTTGGTCCGATCATGACGTACGAGGGCTCGTTGGAACGGAGAGGAGACGGGAAATACGTTAACACAAAAAAACAAAGACAAACACATTGTCAAAACGGCACTATATCGGATCTTCATTGCTATTGATATTAGCGTAATAGACATTGAAGGAAAGTGAGGCTAACAGAGAATGACAATATCGCCAAAACGGTGCTATATCATATATTGGACCTAGTTTGAATGGGATTCCATGTCTATTACAGTTCATCATCTCGCCACGCCGCCTGTCGACTACATCTACCCAAACCATCTAACACATGTCATCGAAGACACTCCTTCAGCCTATCTCTCTCTCTCTTTCTCTCTATCTCTCTCTCTCTCTCGAAACAATGCGAAAGGCGACGCTGAAAATGATATAACGTGCAACAACGTGTGAGGTATTACTAGAAATAGAACATGATTATTTAAAGAACGTATACCATTCTTATAGTATGACCAAACCAACAAACATCCTCAATATAATCTTCTATGATTAAGTACTACTATACACGGAACGTGCATTACTATACAGCACTATTATTCTGTATATGCACATCTACGGCAGTTCAGGTAATATTATAAAAATTATTGAATACAGATGTATTGTGAGTTGCATACTATATTTTATCTACGACAATTCGGGTGATATAAAAATCGCCGAATACAAATTGTGAGTTTCATACTATATTTTATCTACGGCAAGTCAGGTGATATTATGTTTTGTGGGTTGGTATTGTACTTCGGGTCTCTGGTAAGAAATAGCTACATACACTGCCTGAAAAATATGTTGTATGGATATGGTAAAATAGCGATGGAATGTATGTGTAAAGCAACGTATAAAAGTTATGTAAGCATGCAATGCATGAAAGGTAGTCAATTCGGTTCGAACATAAATTTGCTGAAAAACAGAAAAAATATGTTCTTAACAGCAGTCACCAACGTGAAGATACGACTACATCGACTGCCATGTTAGTAGGGATGATGATTAGTAGAAATGAATTATTTTACATTATATGATAATATATATAATAACAATATACTTAACTTTACTAAGATCAGCTCATGATTTTATTTGGTTTAGTAGATATCGTTTTATTGATTCGATGGACATCTTTTATTTTTATTAATTTTAAAACATCGATACTTTGGTGTTAATTCAATAGCTACTGAGCTGTTTAGTATTTAAAATGAATTATTGGGGTTGGTCGATAACTCTAGTTTATCTAATCTTAAAACTAGGGATTTCTCCGACTCCTGTTTTGTGACAGGCTAGCGAAGACTTAAGACTAAATCGAGGAAAGGAGACCATTAGTTATCGATCGTTTTGCTAGGAGGCTTCACGAGCAACGGCTCCGGAGTTAACCAGAACGGCTCATTAATTTGCCAGTGGGCTATATCAGACATCTTTTTAAACTATATACATATGTATGGTTCAGCAGACATTAATGAACGGCTACACGAACACATAACTCTAGAGTTAACCAGAACGGTTCAACAATTCGCCAGTGGTCCATATCGAATATCTTTGTAGTGGTCATAATTCTGGAGCCTCTTCAGAATATTCCGACGTTAATTTATTGGCTTAAACGTTAATTATAGTAGTTTGGTCTCTGCGCACCTCTGTCTACGTGTCACACAGAGCCATCGTCCCACGTCCCGTCAAAACTTCGCGCGTCACGTCAAAACGTCACATTTTAACCTCAAAAACATCACGCGTCGCATCAAAAACGTCACGTCTTAAAAACAAACATCACATAATAATTTGTCGTTCAAAATCCTTTAATTTGATGGGTCATACGTCGATTTCTACTTATCCGTTCAAAAGATATATGGTAAGATGTCATAACGACCATTGTGATAACTTGGTCGAACTGTAAATGCTTATTTATTGTTATTGATGGTAAAACAAAACCATTAGCATAGAAAAAACTCTTATCGCATTTTGATCTCTAGCAAATCCTAACTCGCTCAATTTTGCACCAAGTGCTCCATAACGTATACCATTAGAAATGTCTGTTCATACATATTACGAAAATCACCGACCAAGTGCTATACATTCATTATTTATGACTAAAAACATCATAAAACGAACCACCGTCAAATTCCCAATTCTCTTGCCCAAATAAACATTATATCTATATAAAATTTATCTAGAAATGTGGAGGCGTCGACGCTGACAGTGTACCAACGCATTTTTCACCGAACATGCCACCAAAATAGAGGTAGTCCACAGAATCGGAAAGATAAAGAACCAGTGAGCACAATTAAACAACGAAAACTTGAATATCTATTCTATATACCAAGACAAACTATCGTATACTGCAAGTGATTATCTAGGATAAAAATAAACACTAAGCGAGGTTAGGCAGGAGAAGAGACTCATGGAGCGTGGTAATAGATAGGGCTCACATCGGTCGAATTATTCAGAAGTTCCTAAAGCAAGATCAGAATTGCCATGTTAATAGCTAACTTGGCAGCGGACAGGGGTACATAAAGAAGAAATGTGAAACCAATATTAGTGTATACTGACCATATATATAATTATTAAATTCGAAGACATAAAAATTTGTAAGAGAGTTCGGCCCTGAATGAGCCACCGAAAGGCGTGTTTATTTTGGTCTCAACAAATTTGCAAATTTTATGCAGTAATTATAACAGTTTATTTATAAATAGTTAAGTGACAACCAGTTTTTGGTTAATTTTTAATTTAACAATTATCAATAAGATACGACTCAAGAAACATTATTCCAGTTTTACTACCTGTTTGATTACTAGGCAGGTCCGTATTATTTTTAAACACATGTTCCGTGTTAAAATCAAAAATGGAACCTAATATTCAGAGTCTTTCTAACATACCACAAGTATAGCAATTACAGACAAATACCAATAAAACCTATTCATCAGCAGCTTCTACACAATTTCCCTCAAAACACCAAGCAATTGTCTTCAGCGCTTTAGAAAATACTCGACTGCAAGATTACTTAATTCCTTTGGGTAACCTAATTCATCCCAAAAATATTATATTTTTCCTTCCGACTATCCAATAATCGGATTTCCATGTACCTTGCAAAAAAATCGTGGACGAATTCATGCAAAACCATGGACACATACAAATCCAGAACAAAATTGTACAAGCTAGAAGATTAATCTCACCAGCGGAACGCATTGTTTTTTCAAATGTATGTCCAACAATACCACACAGTCTGTTAGTTGATTATCTACAAAGTATTGGACTTAATATGGTCTCTCCTGTCACTTTTCTAAAAATCAGTTCCACCCTTCCCGAATATAATCATATTTTAAGTTTCAGAAGACAAATATATGTCAGTCCCCATAATATCTCCTTACCCGACTCATTCACCTTAGACTTCGATAATACAACATATCGAATATTCTTATCTCAAGAAACTATGGCCTGTTATAACTGCAAAAAGTCTGGACATATCGTCACCAACTGTCCCGATAAACTAGAATCAACAACAAATTTAATTGATTCTAATAACAGTCAATCTACTACTCCTCTCTCCCCTGACATCATGCCTCAACCTGCATCAACATCCATATCAAACGAACAAATTTCCGTCCAAGAAAAATTAGCAAATAATCTGAGCAATCCTAATGGTCAAGAGGAAGTTAACACCGTGGAAAGCTGCAAAGTAATCAATATCGATCTTCAGCCAAAACGTAGTATCAATGATATTCTTACGTCTCCAGAAACAACTCATTCAGAAAAATCATTTGCCGTACCTACATCCAAACCTAGAGTCAAGAAAGTTAAAAGCAACGAGGAGCATACATGCATAAAATCAACAAAATCATATGACCTTGAACCTGCCAAAGATTTTATCCAAAATCATTTACCCACATTTATTCTCAATTTTGGCCAATTACATCTACTTCTAAGCAATGTTATCGGCGTGCAAGATCCTTCTAACATAATTCAAGAGTTTACTTCTGACCTTTTGGGATTAGTTCATATGTTAACTAAAGTTCATCCGCAATTAAAAGATAGATTAAAAAACGTTATATCACCTTCTTAAGAAAGAAAATCTTCCGACATTTGGGTAACGACATCTCTGAATCTGAGGGCGAGTCATCTCAGGTTAACCCGTAAATTCATATTTTTCGTATATAATAAAATTCACTAAACTACTGCAATGGAATATAGATGGATTTTTCCATCGACTTTCAACCTTACAAAAACTTATTTCTGAATTCTCTACCGAAATAATAACCCCAAAAAACTATAATTCCAAATATTTTAACATTTTTAGAAAAGATAGAGTACATGACAATAATTTCTCTTCAGGTGGTGTTATGACAGTTGTCAAAAAATCCTTGGTTGCAAATGTTTTTCCTGTTTTATTTGTAACATTTACCTTCCATCTAGTTCTTCAGCTACATATGAAGACTTAAAAAGCCTTATCGAACAGATACCCTCTCCTCGAATCATCGTAGATGATTTTAACGGTCATAACTTTATTTGGGGCTCTAAGCGTACTGATCACAGAGGAAAACTTTTAGAAAAGGTAATGCAGGATCTTCAATTAAATTTTCTAAATGATGGTTCACCTACAAGATTTAACATCTGCACTGGAGAATCCTCCGTGATAGATTTAAGCTTCTGTGATCCAGGTCTTGCTCCGCGTCTCTCTTGGAATGTTCTCGAGTATACTTATGGTAGCGACCATCACCCTATTATCATTGAGAATCTCTCAGGTCAGCCTTGCCCGATATCCTTCTTGCCCAAATGGAATATAAATTCGGCTAAGTGGATCGATTTTGAAAATTATATAGATAAGGCTTTGGAGAGTTTTATACTGAATGATAATATAGACGATTCTTTAGGTACTTTTAATAGTGTCATCCTGCAGAGTGCGGAGCTCTTCATCAGCAAAACAAAGCCCATTAAAAATCATGTTCCTGTGCCTTGGTGGAATTCGGAGTGTAACGAAGCAGTACGTACCAGCAAAACAGCTTTTAATAGATTTAAGAAGCATAAAACACTCGAAAATAAAATTAACTACAAAAAATGAAGGCTAGAGCTTAACGTTTAATAAATCAAACAAAAAAATCCAGTTGGGCCCAATATGTCTCCAGCATTAACAGCTCCACTCCTGTAAGAGAAGTATGGAAGAAAATACGTAAAATTTCTGGTATAAAGGAGTCATCCCCAATATCTAGTCTCAAAATAGGTAATCAAATTGTCACCTCTCCTCTTGAAATTGTTAATACATTAGCTAAAAACTACAGAGAAATGTCTTCCAATGAAAATTTTGACCATGTATTTCTGGAAAATAAACTAGAGACCGAAAGGTCTAACCTCTATTTAGAAAACTATAACACTCCATTAAACGCTCCTCTCACGTTACAAGAACTAAACAACTCACTGAACGATCTAAAAGAAACAAGTCCTGGGCCTGACGATATCCCAAGTATTTTCTTAAAGCACCTACCCACTTCCGCTAAAAATTACATGCTTCAATTATTTAACTTCATTTGGCAGCGACACGAGTACCCATCTGTTTGGTCAAAATCTATCATTCTCCCATTTCTCAAAAGCCAAAAATCTCGTCTAGATCCCAATTCCTATAGACCAATAAGCCTAACTTGTGCAATGGGCAAGCTACTAGAAAAAAATTATTAACTCCATGCTGATTTGGCATCTAGAAAATTCGAACTTACTTATAAACGAACAAAATGGTTTCCGACAAAACCGATCCGGGATAGACAACATATTAGACCTGGAAAGTGATATTCACGAATCTCTGGCAACAAAACAGCATTGTATCGCAGTATTTTTTGACTTAAGAAAAGCATTTAATACATGTTGGAGATTCAACATTTTAAAAAGGTTACAGTCATGGAACATTCGTGGAAATTGCCTTCATTTTATTAAGAACTTTCTAGAAAACAGATCTTTTCGTGTAAGAGTTAACAACTTCTATTCCGAAATGCAGAAGGAAGAAAACGGTATCCCTCAAGGCTCAATTATTAGTCCTACACTTTTCTTAATTACTATTAATGACTATTAATTTAACTTAAACAATTTTTGCAAACTTTCTTACAAAAACTCGAAAAGTGGTCTCGCGATACTGGTTTTGAATTCTCGGTTACAAAAACCGTTGGTATGGTATTCTCAAAAAAGAACCTCTCCAAGTTTTTCAACACATCGCTATCCTTCAAAGTATGTGTAAAATTCTTAGGTATGTGGTTTGATAATCAACTTACTTGGAAAGAACATATTAGACAATTAGTTTTGACTTGTCATAAGAAACTTAACCTAATGAGAACACTGTCAAATAGATTTTGGGGCTCTGATCTCTCTACCTTACTTACAATCTACAGAACTCTAATTAGATCAAAAATCGATTATGGATCAATCGCTTACGCCTCTGCTTCCCCCACACTGTTAAAACAACTAGACTCTATTCACAACACAGCACTTAGACTCTCTCTTGGCGCATTTCGAACGACACCGGTGAAAAGTCTATATTCTGAAAGTGGGGAGCCTTCATTATATCACCGCCGAATTTCCTTAACACTTTCACACGCAACGTCAATAGGCTCAAATGTAAACAAACCTCTATTTAATAATACGTTCACTAATAAATATATAAATCTCTTTACCAATAGTACCAAACATAAGCCTTACTATGAGCGAGTACGGTGTTACCTGAGATGCCTTAATATAGAATTCCCAATTACCTTTCCAATCAATATTAAAAGCCCCTCTCCTTGGAAAATTAATACCCCAAATTTAAATACTTGTCTAACCCAATACAACAAACATATTAACTGTCACGCAGAGATTAAGAATAATCTAGATCTAATTCTCCGTCAGCATTACGAACATTGCTATAAAATCTTTACAGATTCATCTAAGTGTGATAAAGGAGTAGGTGCTGCATTCGTTACTCCAACCGATACATATCAATTTCGTCTTCCAACCTTCTTTTCGATTTTCTCCGCTGAGATCTATGCAATGTTTAAAGCTATCATGCACATAAATTCTAATAACATTCCTAACTCTGTTATCTTAGGTGACTCACTAAGCGCCCTTCAAACCCTTAAACAGATCTATCCTAAAGGTCCCCTTGAGAAACTGATAAAACTAGAATTCATGAAGGCTCAAGAAAATTCTAGGAGTATCAGATTTATATGGATTCCATCCCACATTGGCATTGCTGGCAACGAAAGTGCGGACCAGTGCGCGAGTGAAATTGCTAAATGTGCCGATATAGAAAAAGCCGAGAATCGAAATACCGCGAGTGATATAAAAGCTTTTATAAAAAATCGAGTTTTGTGCAAGTGGAAAAACGAATGGCAATCTTCTCAAACATCACTGAAGCAAATTAAAAATGACGTTACAGCTTGGCAACCCTCAACCAGGAACAGAAGAGAACAATTGGTGATAACTGGATTACGAATTGGACACACGAGACTTACTCACTCATATTTACTGTCCAAAAGTGATCCACCTATTTGTGAAACATGTAATGTACAAATAACCGTTAACCATTTATTAATTGAATGTCATAGATTTGCCAATTTTCGTCGTACATTTAACATACCTAACAGTTTAAGTAATTTATTAGGCACTAATTTTCCCGTTATTAATATCGTAAATTTCTTAAAATCTATAGGAATATTTTACAAACTATAATTTTGTAATTCTGTAGCCGCCGCTAATAACCATTATGGTGGATGCGGCTGTCATTTCTAAATAAAAAAAAAAATTGTAAGAATTAAATTTGTAAGTAAAAAGACAAGTTTGTAAATTGATAACAAAGGTTCTCATACCACAATATCTGCTTTTGTAGGAAATATTTTGAGCGTGTGGTTTCTACTAATAAAAACAGAAAATATATTATTTTATTCTAGAATGTAAGCTGCTATATCCTAGAGTATAAATAACCGAATCTAGCATGAATTATACATACTATTACTGACGGTCTCAGATGAACTATATTGTGTAGAGTTTAGTGTGTGAATAATATAAAGTAAGTGATTCTTCTTTTTTATTTCCCTGGTATACATATAAATAAGAGAAGTTGTTACTTTCTATATTAAGCTAATAGTATATGATTTTACGGTTTATTTTATATTTCTACTTTGATTTCTATTTTATGCTTTTTCTAAATTGTATGATGTACCCCATATTCTCAATTGATTTTACAATTTATTTCTAAAAAATAGTAGCTTTTTATGCGACTTTGTGATCTACTTCTTCTTTGTACCAATATACGACCAAGCGTAGCTCATATTTTATATACGACCCATCCGCAGTGTCTTCACTAAAAAAAAATATAATTACTGTACTTATACAATAATTCTGTGCGAAGTTCTGTATTCATTTCACCGCTGTATGCTACTTTTGGTGTAATGTTCTTGCTTTTACACAGGTATTCTCTGTAAAACTAAAAAGTCTACGCGATATCTACAATTATGAGCACTCGCTCACGCTCTTTGCGTGTGTGTATTTTTGTTTATATTTTGTATGGTTTTTGTTATGCTAACCGTCGTAAGCCCTTGTTCTTGGAGCTAAGGGAAATGATTGTACAGCATTATGTATACAGCCTGCGTTAATTTTTCGGTAGCTTTTGTTTTTAATAAGACTCAATGTTCAAAACATATTATCGAGTAGTTCTTGTTACTCAACAACCCCGTGTCTATGCATCTACTACTGATTTGTACACAGTAACACAACTCTGTCCTCTATGTTCGTGAATAATGCTAAAACCATCACCAACCTCTCCATGTAATATCCTTCCATTTATTTATATCCATGCAGCCTATTTTCTTTCTTTATGTTTGTTACTTTTCTTGATATTTTGTGAGCTGTTAGATACCTCTCAATACAAACGATATTTTTCCATTTTATCTGTATTCGGGTAGCCTATGTTCTTTTGTGTTTGTGATACTTTTCCTGATATTTACGAGGCTCAACAGCTCGCTCTCTCTATCGGTGTTCATGCTGCTAATTCTCTTCGCCCAGAACTTTCTGTTATCAAAAAACTTTCATATTTTTAGGCGAGATATATGTTCGAAAATATCTAAGTGTCTGCAATGTAAAGCAGTCTCACATAATTCTCTCTACTAGCAATAGGACAAAGCTGTATTCTCTTTTGTTTTTTTTTATTTAGAAAAACATATAATCCACATCAACCACGCAGGGTTATTAGTGGAATAACGTACACAAGAGTTCATTTTATTTACATTAAATATATGTATATAAACGTAAATCTTTTAAATAATTTACTAGCGGACCAACTCGACATCGAGTTTTTTAAATGAAATTTTTATTTTGCGAGAAAAATTAATAGATCAATACAAACAATATAAGCAAGAATATACATAACATTCATCAATAATAATGCAAGTAAAAAGTGTATTAAATATCACGAAATATTTCGTCGAAAACAATGTTTTTTGTTACAATGTTATCATTTAGCAGTTAATTTTGCATGCTGATCACGAATCCGGTGTCAGATTTGCTCTATCTTGACGTTTTATGCGCGTTTCGGGTCACTTCCGGTGTCGGATCGCAACCGGAAGTACATATTTAGATTCGTCTCGACGAGACCTTTCGATCCATATATACATTGTGGGGTCTAAAACTTAAAGTAAATTTTAACTTCCGGTCATCTCAAAACCGGAAGTGACTTTTTGTACCAAAAGTATATCTTGACAATCTCATACGTAATACTAATAATATTCCGAAAAAATATTTTAATTATCTAATATGGTTTTTGAGTAAAGTGGTGGACAAAAAAGGGCTTAGCGTTTTAGTATATAAGATTACATGGTCAGTGTTTATGGTTAAAGTGGTTTTGATGTCATCTGAGATTCCTCTTCTTGTTTCTTCGTGATACTGACAGTCAATCATAATATGCTTCACCGTCAATGGGAGAGAACAGTTTCTGCAGGTTGGAAACGATTCTTTGTTGATTAAGAGTTTATGGGCCAGTGCAGTGTGTCCAATTCTTAGTCGGTTAGTTATTACTTAGTCCCTTCTATTGGATGGATTATTCGAGATGGTCTTCACAAGGGGATAAATCTCATATAGTTTGGTTCCTGAATCTTTCCAGTAGTTTTGCCATATGTTCATACAGTGGTCTTTATTTAGGTTTTTGAGATCAGAGTATGGGTAATTTCTTGATTTGGTTGTGTATTGTGAGTTTATTCGACTTGTGTTTTCTAGGTTGTCCAGTTTCTCATTTTCAGCTATTCCTACATGCGACGGTACCCAGATAAATGCTACTTCTTTTCGAGTTGATTGAATTATATTTATCTCATTTTTTATAGTCTGAAATATTGGATTTGTAGGGTATATTTGTTTTACACCTAATAGGGCATTTAATGAGTCAGTGATGATGACACATTTATTCTCACTACGCGTTTTGAAGAAAATTAAGGCTTCCAAAATGGCTGTGGTCTCGCCTGTGAGGATGCAGCAGTTTGAAGGTATGGATATAGTGTGAGTAGTGTATTTACACTAGTATGCAGCAGCGTGTCCGTCATGGGCTTTAGAGGCATCACTGAAAATTTGGAGATAATTAGGATAATGAGATATCATTTTGGAGTACAAGTGTTTAATGAAAATAATCCCTTGATTATCTCTCAACTAGTGATGATTCGTCAGTTTCGTCAGCTGAAGAAGGGTTAGGGTTTATTTTTTTCTATAGTCGGGTGATATTAGTTCTTAATCTAGAATTTTGTGTGTAACAATAAACAAAATTACGGATCTGAATTAGTTCCTCTGGTTCATTGGAGTAATCTTTAGAAAATTAATTAAAATCCTTTGTAAAAGGTATATATTTAAAAACCCAAACGGGCTGTGTTAGACAAAACGTTTTCGGAATCCATCATTCCATCATCAGTGTCTAGGAGTACATGAATGTAGCCACTAAATATATGGGTAAAAACCCGTTAACAAATAATTAGTTACATTTGTTTGACAGTATTTCTTATAAATTATTAGAATGTTAAAATTACCGTTGGATTAGGTAACATGGCGACATATGACTCCACGTTGAAGTTGTTAGTCCTGAGACGGTGTGTCTACGAGGACTTTATGGAAGCAACTCTATACCTATACTCTATACGAGACATACCTACTCGAAGAAAAGTCATTTTGGATACAGTGTGAATACCAAGTTTTTGTAATTCTTGTTCAATTATTTCGTTCGGGATTGTAGGACATGCATTAGATATTAGAAGTCTCTGGGCTGGAGAAAAATATAATCTTCTTACTTCGACTTGACATCCATTTATTTCGATATATTTATAATAATGAAGAACATCAACAGTGTTTTTTGAAGAGAGGTATATGCATATTCTATTGTTAGCAATTCTGGAGGCAAAAAGTACATTAATTGGACCCACTAGTGATCCAACAGCTACGACGTAATCATAGATTTTTGTACCTTCAATGCTGGAAATGACTATTGCTTGTTGTTTTGTTGGATGTTTAAAATAATTTACGACATCTGAGTAACTGTATTTAGTGGAGTTGTGAGTAGTATTATGTTGTATGAAGTCATTTTATTAATTTTCTTGATCACAAGTTAAACCGATCCTGTGGCCGGTCCAAAAAACTGGTCAAGACCCAACTGGAATTTTTGTTATCTCTTTACGTAGGTATTATTTAAAGATTATTTTGTTGTTGTTACAGAAATAATACGAAAAGAAGTGCTACTCACTTGAGATAATATTGTCAGCACTAACTAATGCACTTAAATTTGTAGTAAAGGTATAAAATATTAAATTATGGTTTGTTTTTACCATTTAAAATGACTATATTTCGGGACAGCTGATAACGTGGTAGATTTGATCGCTATCAGGGCCGAACTCCCATTCTCTTTTGTGTATTCTCTTTTTATGAAAATTACTGATCAGATACCGTTTATCGCTGTTCGACATTCTTTGAAAACGTTGGCTTACAGGATATTTAGAATTCTATTTCATGTGTAGCTGATATTTATTTTTAACAGTGTGATAATATATTTTATAAAAATATATTGACAATCTTAGTGCTGCATTGGGGCCGGGGGATGCGCTCTTCTTCTAATCTTCGTAAAGCTGAGTGGGAAAAGAACAAATCTCAGGGGACAAGTTTTGCACGGAGAGTCTTAGGACTTTACACCTCCTTAAACTATCCCAAGACCGCTGGGTACCCCCAACAATGATTGGGGGTGTGTAATCAATCTTTGATTGCACCCTTCACGTGGTGGCCCTGTTGAAACTAAACTCAGCGGATCTAGACTAGATAGTCGATAAACAATCCCCACGCCAAGCCGTGAGACACCGTGGTGAAGGCTGTGAGGCACTGGGGTGACAGTGTCGCAAACGGTTCCTTTGGGGCAACAGGTCACACCCCTTAGTATTTAGACCTTACCCTCGCAAGCGGGGCTCTGCGAGGGGTTGGCTGTCTTTCCCTAGCTACTCGTGGGATCAATATGGAATCTAAAAAACAAACAAAAACAAATACAAAAAAAAACTCAGGGCCAAAGGGTTCCCGATGCCGAAGGGCCAGGGAACACCGGAGCCAAAATTACAGTTCCTAAAGCCGAAGGGCAGGGAGCTTCTGGAGAAAATCCAAACGCCGAAAGGCCCGGAATTTCTAAAGAAATCTCCCAAGCTGATAGGCAAGGAAACAAAAAGGCTGTCAGAGTAACAGCGTTGGAAGACGTTGATCTCATGGCAGACGAAGAAATTAGGGCTGCAAAGCTATCTGGCGTTTCTAAAGCCAAAATCAGTAGGCTGGTGAAACAAGGCCAAGATTACGTTCAAGCCAAAAGGGCTGTAATCAAGGCCAATTTCATCAAGGCGACTGAAAGGGCAAAAGAGATGCCGTCAAAGCCAATAAAGGCCATGACAAAAGTAATACAAACCCAGAAGATCGATGGCCCAAAAAGGCTAAGGTCAGACGGAAGCACACCACCCGAAAGCCAACGCAAAGGGAAAAGGCCAAGAACCGAAGGTGTGACTTTCAGCGAAGCTGCCGCTTCTGTTAAGGTTGCAGTGGTACTAACAGGATTCCCGGTAGCCAAAATGGATATAGACAAGCTTAAGGCAGTCGAAATAGCCATCTTGGGTGCGTATGACAAAATTCCGGAAGCAGGACCACAGGTTCGCTTCCTGAAGAGTACATACAGGCCGGGTTTCCTGGAACTTAACTGTGCGGACGACATAAGTGCGCGGTGGCTGAAGGAGGTGATTCCAACCCTGAGGCCTTGGGAGAGTACATCTCTTAGGGCTGTGGAGGGGGAAGACATACCCAAGCCGCACTCATGCACTGTCTTCGTACAGGACGAGCATGGGGAACGTCTTGAGTCCAAAAGGATCCTTAATAGATTAAGGATAAGTAACCATGGGCTCAGGACACATCTATGGACAGTTTGGGGTAGAAAACCTTTAGAGAAAGGGGTGTTCTGGACCTTCTCGATGCATTCTGAATCTCGAGAAGAACTCCAGAAATTAAAAATGTCACCATTTTTCGGAGTAGGACGGTTAACGTTCCGACCCAAAGAAGGGAAGACAAAAACACGGAACGAAAAGCCAGTAGCAACTCGTTCCAGTGAAACAGGGGAGACCTCCCTACATATGGAGGTTCAGGACGAGGAACAATCTTCTTCGGGTGGAGCTGACACACCCATAAGGACTATTGTCCAAGAGTGTGTCGGACCCACGGAAGAAGGAATATCCACAGATCCAGAACCGGCCATCTCTTCGCAATGAAGAGAGAAATAAAGCTCCTGCAGGCCAATCTTCAACATGCAAAGGCCGCATCGGCAACGCTAGTTAGTTGATTGGAACAACAAGGCATTGATGTGGCCCTCCTGCAGGAGCCTTGGAGGATAGGTGAGAAGATTGCTGGCCTATCAACCAAATAAGGTAAGGTTTTATACACACCCAAAGCTATAAGGCCAAGGTCGTGTATAATTCACAGTAATAGAGTAGATTGTACATTAATCCCGGTGCTCTGCACTGGTGATATTGTTACAGCTGTTCTAACTATAACCACGGAAGTAGGAGAGAAGAAACTGGTAGTGTGTTCAGCCTACTTTCCAGGTGATGAGGCTCTGTGTCCACCAAGCATTATAAGCGACATAGTTGCATATTGTCTAGGAAAAGGATTACAGCTCATTATAGGATGTGATGCCAACGCACACCACACCGTGTGGGGAAGCACAAACATTAATGCAAGGGGGGAGTCTATTTTGAATTTCATCTTATCTGAAGGTTTGGTTATATCCAATATAGGAAACAAGCCAACTTTTGTCACTAAGGCACGCAAAAAAGTGTTAGATTTAACACTCTGCACGAGCAGGATAAGTGATATAATAACAAACTGGGTTGTGTCTGACGAACCCTCATGTTCGGATCACAGACATATACGATTTGACCTTGATATTTTTCCATCGGAAATTAAATACAGGAATCCTAGAGATACAAACTGGGTAGGATATAGGGAGTCCCTCAGTAAAAATCTCGAGGAATGTACGATTTCGTTTAAAAGCCCAGAGGTTATAGATTCGGTGGCAGAAACGATAAGCGAAGCTATAATGGCGGCTTACCAGGAAAATTGTCCAGAAAAAACAAGGAAAAGTACGGGCAGTAATACAGTCTGGTGGAACAACGGCTTAAAGAAGATGAGGTCGGAAGTCCGAAGCCTATTTAATAAAGCCAAAAGTAACCAAGATTGGGATGCCTACAGGTATAAGCTAACGCTATACAATAAAGAAATTCGGAAAGCCAAAAGGAATTCATGGAGAGAGTTTTGCGAGGAGATTACAGATATCCCGGCATGTTCTCGAATCCATAAAGTCCTGGCAAAGGATGGTGCTACAACCAAAGAAGTAGGTTTCCTAAAGAAAGCTAATGGCAAATTTACGGACACCAAAGAGGAAAGTCTTAGAGAACTAATGAACACACACTTTCCGGGCTCAACAATTCTGGATGATGCAGATAGGCAAACCAATATAGACCAAAGGCTCACTAGACCAAGGTCTACAGATTGGGAAATAGCCACAGCAATCACAAGACCAAACAGAATTAGATGGGCTATAAATAAGTTTCGGCCATATAAGCCTCCAGGGACAGATGGCATATATCCAATACTGTTGCATATGGGATTAGAGGTATTGATACCACACCTATGCAAGCTCCTCAAAGCCAGTTTAGCATGGGGGGTCGTACCGGAAATATGGCAAAGGGTCAAAGTCATATACTTGCCTAAGGTAGGGAAAGTATCAGACCTAACACCAAAGTCATACAGACCGATAAGCCTATCTTCTTTTCTATTAAAAACGCTGGAAAGGCTTCTTGATAGGTACATCAGAGACGAAGTGGTAAAAGATAATCCTCTAAGCAATCGTCAATATGCATACCAACCTGGTAAATCTACGGACTCTGCGTTGGATGATCTAAATAGGCTTATCTCAAAGTCAATGGAAGACAAAGAGATAGCAATGGCCGCTTTTTTAGATATAGAAGGGGCATTTAATAATGTTACCACCAGCTCTTTGATAGGGGCTATGAGTAGACGAGGCGCACCTGCGGTAATATGCAGATGGATAAGGGCATCCCTGGTGAAGAGGACAGTTATGTCCACTCTGGGTAAAGCAACCATCAAAGCAAAAGTAGGTGGAGGCTGTCCACAAGGAGGAGTTCTGACCCCTCTACTTTGGGCAACCTTGGTAGATGATCTCCTCAGAAATCTGTCCACAGAAGGCTTTTATTGTCTAGGATATGCTGACGATATAGCAATCGTTGTCAGGGGCAGGTAGTGTCTGAGAGAATGCAAGCAGCCCTAAATATAGTTGACGACTGGTGTAAACAAGAGAGACTGATAGTCAATGCTCAGAAAACACAAATTGTCAACTTCACCAAAAAACAGCACTACAAGGCCTAAAACCACCGGTGCTGGGAAGAACACAGATTTCATTTGATAAAGAAACCAAATACCTTGGGGTATATTTTGATCATAGGCTTACATGGAATACTCACATTCTAAAAACCACACAGAAAGCTACTATGTCCTTGGGCAGATGTAGAAGAATGTGTGGTAAGAATTGGGGACTTAACCCCAAAATGACTCTATGGTTATATACAAGGGTTATTAGTCCCATGATAACCTATGGCTCGGTGACGTGGTGGACAAAGACGCAGCAAGTGGGAGCAATAAGGCTGCTAGGTCATACACAAAGGCTAGCATGCTTGTGTATTACGGGGGCCTTAAAAACAACTCCTACTACATCGCTGGAAGTCCTGTTGAATCTACCACCACTTCATATCTTTATACAGGGCGAAGCCAGATCCGTGATGCACAGATTAATCCATAGTCAGCGACATATAAGCCAGATGCATGGTACTGACAACAGAAAGCTAATCGAGGAGCTAAAAGCCGATATTGTGATGGGGAAACCTATCGATGCAACAGTTACGAGATATTGCTTTAACAATAAGTTCACAATTAAGATACCAGGCAGGGAAGACTGGAATAAAGGTGTACCCATAGAAGCTGCTGCTACCTGGTACACGAATGGCTCAAAAACATCGGAGGGAGTGGGAGCCGGCATAGTAGGGACAAATCAAGGGATAGATTTACCGGTAAGTCTATGTAAGGATGTGACAGTTTTCCAGGCGGAAATAACAGCAATCCATCACTGCGTGGAAGAAATATAAAGGCAGGAAAGAACGCTCTGTTCAGTTGCCATCTTCACAGATAGTCAGGCAGCGCTTAAGGCACTCAATTCTGTAGAGGTCAATTCTAAGCTAGTATGGCATTGCGTGTGTGCCCTAAATAAACTAGGAGACCGTAGCAAGGTTACGGTAGCCTGGGTACCGGGGCACGAGGGTCATAAGGGCAATGAAAAAGCAGATGAAATGGCCAAACAAGGCTCATCATTGCCATTCATTGGACCGGAACCCTTCTGCGGAGTTGCTAAATCAGTAACAAGAACGGCTACAAGGAAGTGGGTAGCTCACAAATCTCTGGAATGGTGGAGGAATTCACCAGGACAAAGACAGGCGAAACAGTTCATTACAGAACATTCGCCAAAATTTACGGCAGACCTAATAAGCAAAGAGAGGAAAACAGTCAAGGTCATAGTAGGTCTTCTAACAGGGCACTGTAAGCTGAATAGATACTTGAAGCTGATGGGATTATCAGATGATGACCTGTGCAGGTTCTGTCACCTAGAAGAAGAAACAGCAGAGCACATTTTATGTCAGTGTGAAAGTCTGGCAAATGTGCGGTTCTTTGCATTAGGAGAAGAAAATCCACCGGCAAATAGTTACATGGAAGGTACAGTCTAGAAGCTACTAGACTTTATAAAAAGAGTCAGGCTAGAGAATGTTATCTAGGATTAGAGGACCACAATAGATCTGAAAAGGTCGCAGTGGAATAGGCCGAAAGGCCACCTCTCTTAATCTAATCTAATCTACTGCTGCATTGGCTTGGTAATTAAAAATACTATGGGTTTTTTGTTTTTATTTAAATTATTTCTAACATACATATATTTCATGCAAGTACATTGTTAAAGTTAGTAATTAAAAAACTAGACGTCCTCGCCGATTTATTTTAACATTTCCATCCATAGATCTAACGGTACAACGGTTAAACGATGGTGCCTCATATTCAATGTCTGTACGCTGTTTAAATTGTCAATCAGATTTTTCAGTACTATTACGACGTTTCACATTTTTCCTGGCGTTTTCAAAGCGGCCTCGACGATGCTTATTTTTAAACAAATGTTTGATAATAAGTTTATTACATTTATCAGGGAATGCTTGATATCATCGCTACTTTTAGACACACACACACACACACACACACACACACACACACACACACACACACACACACACACACACACACACCTGAAACACACATGAAAGAATTTTAAGGCCTTTCACAAGCATGTTTGGGTCATTATGTTCGTTATAGAGGGACCATAACTCTTCCAATTGGTCAAGTATCTGTTTCTTTGCTATATTACGAATCCTTGTTTCAGCAGCTCTTGTAGGAAAATCAACATGATTTTTCTGTGAAGCTTGCAACTGCATGTCTTCTGTATCTCGAGTCTTCTGTGATATATGTCTTCTTTTACATTGTTGTTGTTGTGTGTGTGATGTATCTTCTACTTGGGTATGTATTTTGACATTTTTTGTGGTACCGTCTAAGGTCTGTGGTCTTCTGTTTCTATTTCCCACATACATCGGCCTGATAATTTTTTCATATTTTGTGGTGTGAGATTGGTGACGTAATCGGCCTCGTCCATCCTTGTGTGCGCCGGATATGTCTAGAAGAGCTTTGTAGATTTTTTGATCGGCTAGTGTATATCGTGTAGGTTGTTTCGAGAAGATCAGGTCGTACAGGCCAGGTGTAGCTTTAAAAATGTGTGAATCCATTTGAATGCTATCTTTACCGAACTCAATTGTTTTATTTCCAAACGACCATTCTCCAGTAGACCAATTAACATTCGGACCGTATATGTGGTCTGCATTCCCTAAATCTTGCGTATATTTTTCTAAATAAGGGTTGCACGATGTTTGCGAATGTAGAGGTTCGATGTTATCACTGACCTGTGATGGCTGATGAGTTTGTGAATCATCTTCGTTGAGATCTGGTTTAGGGACATTCACATAGTTGGCTATTTCTTTAAGAGGCGTAGTTATTGGCTTAAACGTTAGTAGATATATAGCGTTCCTTTCAGAGCGGAAGTGACGTCACACGTCGTTCGTCAAGCGTACGTATACTCATGTATCAAGGCCACGCCCCCCTCGTGATGTAGGAACGTGCCTCGTGTCTCAAGGCCACGCCCCTCGACCAATGGCGGCGTAGGAACGTGCCTCGTGTCTCTAGACCACGCCCCTCGGCCAATGGTGGCATAGAAACGTCCCCCTATGTCTTGCTGACCAATGGTGGACGTCCTCGTGACGTCGGAACGTGTCGTCGACCAATGGCAGCATAGCAGCGTCAGTGGTGGGAATAGCAACACCCCCAGCGACCAATGACAGCTCAGAATTTGAATAAACATCATAGAAATGGCGGTATAGCGATGAGGGACCAATGGTGACATAGTAACGCCCTCCTCGTGACGTCAGAACGTGTCGACGACCAATGGCAGCATAGCAGCGTCAGTGGTGGGAATAGCAGACCAATGGTGGCATAGGAACGTCCCCCTATGTCTTGCTGACCAATGGTGGACGTCCTCGTGACGTCGGAACGTATCATCGACCAATGGCAGCATAGCAGCGTCAGTGGTGGGAATAGCAGGCCAATGATGGCATAGGAACGTCCCCCTATGTCTTGCTGATCAATGGTGGACGTCCTCGTGACGTCGGAACGTGTCGTCGACCAATGGCAGCATACCAGCATCAGTGGTGGGAATAGCAACACCCCCAGCGACCAATGACAGCTTAGAATTTGAATAAACAACATAGAAATGGCGGTATAGCGATCAGGGACCAATGGTGACATAGTAACGCCCTCCTCGTGACGTTAGAACGTTTTCCTCGACCAATGATGCCACAGAAACGTGTCCTCGACCAATGGTGGGCATCCTCGTGACGTTGGAGGCCACTGGTGTGCATCAACGTCCAATGAGAAAGACATGCATCGACTAATGGTGGAGTCGTACCACAATATTAACGAAAAGACGCTCCCAGTCCCCCATTCCCCCCGAAAAGACGCCCCCAGTCCCCCCATTCCCCCCGAAAAGACGCCCCCCCAATAATAACGAAGCTACACGTCAACATAACCAATGAGAACGATGTTCAATCGCTGGTCGGTGACTGCGTTCTATGAATTGACAAAGAGAAGAAGACGAATGACAGACAAACAGAGCAATTTTTCCTCGTATTTTTTTTTAATTAAAACCTACAACCATTAGCGTAAAACTTCTAAATTTTTTCAATTTATATTTTACGAGTTACCTCGTATATATTTTATCGATTACCATAATAACAAAAATTCGTTTATTTTTCAATTTATACTTTACATGATCAGTTGAAATCTTTATAAAATAGATCTTGCTACTGAGAATAATGACATCATCGGATACGCCGGCTATTAAAAATTTCTCACGCGATCACGATATATAGCCGGAAGCACGTGCACATTCCAATTCGATTATTTAATGTGAGATAAAATATATTCGCATGGAGGCAGGAAACATGTGCACATTCCGTACTATTTTATAATTAAGCCCGGCATGTGATGCATAAATGAATAGTCTTACGAAATATTGCGCAACATAGTTTTAGCGTGGGAGAGGCAGTTGTGGAGAGGTAAGAAGATATAATTTAAAGTTTTCATGTTCACAGCTTTATTTCGTGAAAACGTAGTCATTACAACATGAACAGTGTGGAAGTAATAGCCAAAAGTGAAATGATGCTGCTTAATACTTTGTATAATTTTGAGCATTTAAAAGTATTAGTTGGATTAAGTTCAGCTCGATCATTTGAGCCGGGTGTTAAATTAAGCAGCGAAAATAATGAGATATCGTTCGGTATATGTGATTGCATCCAATTCATCGACGAACTTAATCGTAAATATAATCAGTTTTTCATGGTGCCTCTACAATGCTATTGTGAAGATGAACCTCCAGAATGTTGCGAATTTTTAGCAATTGAAACTCAAGCTACAGATCAACTTAAATGGCTCAATGTTAAGAAACTTGGTGTTACTTTGCAGATATTTGAAAAAGATGTTAAAAATCTTATTGAAGGAAACGAAAAGTTAATTTTACCACGCATTCGTTTTCTCGAAGGACTGAGATTTTTAGATTAATATTGTAATGCGTTAAAAATTGCTACTTCATTCAAAAACGATTTACAACCAATATACATTTTATATTCATTTTGTGAGGCTTCTTGCGATACTAGTATTGTAAGTTTAGCATTAAGGGAATATTTGTATTATTATAAGGAAGATACAATTTTAGTGAATTAAATAACAGTATTTTTGAATAAAGGATTAAAACATTTATTTCTATTTATTATACCAGGGTAGTGGGGGTGATTAAGAATATTATTTATATTGGCTTTTGGAGCGAAAGACATTTATTTCATCAATGACTTCCATACGGTGTAGATTAGAAGAGTTGTACGAAAAGATACAAAAGTTAAAAGCCGATATACAGTGGTACGAAGATAGAACTGCAATTGAAAAACGATTTGCAGAGTTTAATTTGTCAGAAAGAAAGTTACCAAAAACAACACAATACCCGTTAAAAAGAATTCAACCGACAAGATGCCTCCACTAACAACCTCATTCATCATCCTCACAGCTATTGTTAACAATGTCCTTTATACAAACGTTCCAAACAACGTTAAGAACCAGGCGATATGTTTTAATGATGAAAAAACTGATTGTAATCGAACTAAATGGACTCTAATGGATCATGAAGTGGCGAATTATGGACAGCTTCCAGTATTTTTCAAAGCGATACCAAAATCAGGAGGAGCATTCTACAAGATCAGGCTAATATCCCCAAATAACACCGAAAGTGATTCAAAATGGTACAAAACTAATAATGATGACATCGATCAATATGGTTGATCGATTATACTCTTAAGTATTATATTCGTAACAAATGCCTTTATAGCGATTAATATCATTAAAACATTTCTTGTAAATCGTAAATGCGAATCATCTTGCATTAAAATAAATATGTAAAACTGTTAAAATAAAACTAAAATAAAACTTTTAATCTTTTATTTTAAAAAATCCAATTTATATAGGTAATATTTTGTTACACAACCATTGACGGAGGTGATCCACATTTATCGAGGAGCAGGAAAATAGTCCAGTAGCGTGGCAGTTGTATTCATGTGGAGCAAAGCCTCCAGTGGAGTATGGAGAATCATCAAACTTGCAAACATCAATAATTATGGGACAGACGTCAAGCATATAACATTTGTATCTTAAAAATTCTGCTTGTTGTTCTCCGCGAACGTAGATGTAGTCAGCTGCATACAACAACTTAGATTCCAGTATTTTATTTATTTTTGAATATTTAACATCTCCATTAGAATACCGAAGACCATGCACGTTTTTCTCCAAGTACACAGCAGTCTTCTTATCTTGATTACTTAATGTAGCAAACGGTTGTGGAGGTTTAAATATATAATGGCAATGTTTAAAGCCAATTTCAATGCTGAGTTCTTTGGGAACAAACCACCCATCTACGGTGAATCCTTGAATGTCAACTAATGCGATCCTCATGATGGCTGATAGTATACTGAATTGGATATGATTGAATAAGTCAAGTTAAATGATATTTTTGATAACTTCAGTTAGAGGAAAGTATTCGAGTAGACTGTCGTGGACAATTAAACAGTACGCTCGAGTGCCTGCAGGAAAACCTTCATCTGCTTCGATTTCCAACTTAATATCAACGGTTCCCGATCTAAATGACGTATCATCCTGTTTGGAGCAGTCGAAAGTAAACAAAGCATATTTTTTAAAAGCATTATAATCTAAGATTGGATGTTTTGTTGACGAATGAGTATAACTGGGAAAGAATTGGGTATAGTTGTAGTGAGCTATAGCATAATCATTTTTCGCAAAATCCAATTGCATTCTCTCGTTAGGCCAATATTCACCATTAATAACCACTCGTACGCTGGACACCTTAATGTTATCGAATAACGTTGGATCGGCGTGAATGTCATCTCGTTTAGAAGTTTGAAAAGCTACAATGACATAACGTGGACGTTCAACAGCTGAAGTTGTCTTTACACTCCATATCTCACGTCGGGATCCAGCCGTAAGTGAAGGTAGTTCATTAAGTTCCCATTTACGGAAAGGTATAGTTATCGGCGTATTATTCTTAATCGGAGTCATTAGGTCAATTTTCACATCGTCATTCGGAAAGACATGTTTGACCTTCAGTTCCATGCTGGTAACAGTTAAAGACACTGTTGTTGTTGTTGTGGCATTAGGTTCTTCCACTAAAATACAGTCTCTATCATTACGAGCTCGAACAAATCGAAACACTTGACGACCATAGGTTAATTTATTGTAATCGTTGAAAATGTTGAAAATATGTTTTATCGGAATCAGTAAACTAAAGCTGTCTCCCGATAAATGTGGATTATTGGGATAGTTCCATCCTGCAGTACTGAGATACTTGGAATCTTCAGGAGTGTAACACAACAAACTGCGAATAGTGCTAACTACACCAGGATCTCGAACTATTTCCATGTCGTGTGAACTTTGGATGTATGTACATGTATCAAACAAGAAGGCTCCAGCATTCGGTGCAAGAGAAACAGTTCCATTACCCACTTTCTTTATACTTCCTTTAATTTCCAATGTATTGACGTTTTGACATCTTTTAGCTGTAATCCAATGGAAACAAGAAAGGCTTTATTGACAGCAGACACGTCACGTCGCTTGTAAGATTTGCGTGAGACTAATGGATATTGATGTGTAGAGCTTTGTTTTATAATTAAACCCATCTATATCGTTTCCTTAAAATCCAAATGAAGTGTACTTTTCTCTCCTCTAAAGTTGACTGGTCTTAAATCTTGATCGAGTACGCTAACGGTAATGTTGGCAAGTTCACATATGCTATTGCTTACTGGTATATATATAGGATTATGAGGACGTTCGTCAATAGAGAAACCAGGATCAACACTTATCGGAAAATGTAGAACGGTGTGCGCAGGTCTGTCCTCGTAAAAGGCTCCTTCGGTAATGTTGCATTCAAAAAGTAGGCTCGATACTTTTATAATGTTTACAGGTTGGTCCAAAGAATGCATTTTTCCTGGCACCAATACTCTGTTTGATGAGAAACCCAATATTTTGCCGAGACTGTCATCTTTCTCGAAAGTAACAGCATGATCTTGACTAAAGATTTCACACTTGAGCGTATTGTTGTTGGGTCTTAAGATGAACTCATTATCTCGAATCGAATTATATTTATGGATTAATGCGTTATGAATATACGTTTCGATATCGGTAATTTCATAAGATCCAGACGGAATATCGATGCTACACAACTTTTTTCGATCATTTTTCTCGTAGTAGTAAAACTTTTCGCCATCGATGTTTGGAATCGAATTAAATGTATGAAATCCCAACACTGCTACATAATACTGTCGGTTAGGGTCAAGCACAAGAGGTACTTGAGGAGTAAACGAAAATTCGTTGGAAGTACTTGTCAAGGTCAACAATCGAGACATGACTGATACATTTGAATAGGTGTATGAAATTAAATAGCAAAATATGTTAAAAATTCCTTTATTTTTCTTATACTGTTACAAATTTTTCTCATAATATGACACTTTACAAAATACACATCTACTTTCCATATACATGCCGCAAACATCACTCCATTCATGTCTATCATAGTCTTTCTTGCAGGGTAAATAATCTTCTAGTGCGCGACGAATATCTTGAGGTAGTTCATACCAAACAACGCTCGTTATATTTTTCATAAAAATGCAAATGGCACTTCTCAATATATCGTTAGATGGTTCCAGTGTAGAGAAACTTTAAACAAAGATGTCCACAGTTAATTTGGTTATAACTTTGATATTGGTCGTTATTGTAGAAAATTCTTCCACCGTTCAAGTAGGATACTAGTTCTCGCGGTGGTCTCAAGCAACCATATGAAACAAAGTACTCTATATCGTTGTTTATCTTTCTGTAAGCTACCCAATGTGTACCGGGGTTTGTGGAAATGTCGAGATTAATAATAGCACATTCATGTTTACGAGGGCTACGTGGTAAATTATCTCGCATGAACACGCCGCGGAAATTTGAAATTTTAAGTAGTTTAACAAATCTATTTAAATCCACATTGGTTAAAGGTCTATTAGGTAGCTTCAGCGGAAGTTTTTTGCCTTTTTTAAATATAATCCAAAGCCACCTTTAGCGTTTTTTCGCAGGTATAATCCTTTGCCTAGATGTTCCATTGCATTGTTGTGACGTTTATCTTCTTCTAGTTTCTTTTGAGCATTCTTTGAATCGATAACAGTTTTCGCTATCGCGCTTGCGCCCCCAGCGAGGCTTCCGAGAGCTGATAGGCCTGCAAAGATTGGGATTAAAGGTAAAATCCCACCAGATTTTGGTTCAAATGGAATAATTCTTGGAACACGTACATTTTTCTTCCCACCTACATTCTTAACGGCTGTTCTAGCTGCTGCAAGTGCAAGTAGAGCAGATTTACGCAGATTTGGTGACGGAGGAGCACGTTTCAATGTTTTGATAATTGGCTGTAACACATGTCGCTTAAATGAACCAACACCTTTACCACGTTTCATACCCATACCCAGTTTTCGTTTAGCTTTCATTGCTGTAGTAGTTAACCAGGCAGCGGTTTTTTCACCCAAAGATGCGTCTTTTGCTTTAACTCGTTCCCACGCTTTATTTTCCAACACCCAATCTGCTTTATGTCGATCTTTCAATGAATTACTTTGGGAATATGCGAGATCGTGATCTCTCGCAGCTCGATCTAACGGATTTATCCCCGGATCTCCACGAGCTAGACGTTTCTGTAATTTAGTTCCAGGTCCTAGATATTGGTAACCAGGAGCATGCAATTCAAACGGTAGACTATTGATCAGAGAATTCAACACTCCTTCACCTTGAACGACCAACATTGAAATGAATCGCTTTTTGCAAAATGTCTTTATATAACCATGTGTACAAAATACATCTCAATCACAAGATGAAAATCATTCAACAAGACAAGACACTAGCAGTGGAAAACTTGGATTTTGTCGACAACGTGACAAGAACCAGCAAACATGGTGCATTGCTACCACATTCATTTCGTGCTATCATATGTGGTCCAAGCGGATGTGGAAAAACTAATGTTATGTTGGCATTACTTTTTGACCTGAATGGCGCTAAATTTAAAAATGTTTACGTTTATTCAAAGTCGTTGTTTCAGCCCAAGTATCAATTTTTGAAGGAAGTGTTGGAGTCTGTGAAAGAAGTAGGTTATTTTCCATTTAAAGATAATGATGATGTTATAAGCCCAAGTAAAGCTAAACCAAACTCAATATTCATATTTGATGACGTATCAACGGATCCACAACAAACAATACGTGAATATTACTGTATGGGTAGACATAAAGACATTGATTGTGCATACCTATGTCAATCATACAGTCGAGCAGGCAAACAACTTTTACGTGATAATGCGAATCTTATTGTATTGTTTAAGCAAGATGAGCTCAATTTGAAACACGTCTTTGATGACCACGTATCACCTGATATGACATTTGAGCAATTTAAACAATTTTGTTCCGAATGTTGGAAGGACAAATACGGTACATTCGTCATTGTTAAGGATTTCGATATTTCTAACGGACGATATCGTAAAGGTTTCGACAAGTTTATAAAACTGTAGGTATGATCGAAAAACACGCATTGTATAACAATATGTCAGACAAAGAGTTAGCTGCGCGCACGCGTAAAGTTGCCGAACTAGCTCGTGTCATTCGCAAAAAGTATTTGGCATTAAAGTTAGGTAAAACAGAACAAGATGAGTCGCTAAATAAACTCTTTAAGCCCATAGCTAAACCTCTAACAGATATTGCGCAATCGTCAAAAACGTTGCATTATGCTATTAATAACAAGCTTAGACACGTTAAAAAAGAAGAGGTGAAAACGGAGGAAGAGATAAAAAAAGAAGCCGGCAATGACGATGTATTTTCCGATGCAGTATCAATCGATCAAGTTAACGAACATGAAATGTTTGATCCTAATAATGTTTCGAAAGAGGCTATTGATGAATATATTGAGCAATATCCTCCAATGAGCCATAAGTATATAAAAGAATTTTGGATGAAAGATAATAAAATTGATAAAAACTATGGACCTATTTACAATGATGAAATTGGCTGGATGTTGGGTAAACGCCGAATAAACTTTAACAAAAACAAAGGTAGTATACAAGTCATCAGCGATGGTAGTGGGGAAGGAGGATGGGTGCCGGGAACGCCAGGTCTATACCAACTAATTTTCTATGATAACCCTGAAGATTATAATGATACAGATTTAAAGCACTATAAAAGTTTATTAAATAGTACAGAAGTTCATCTGGATTCCAAAGGTCGTCTTAAAGGTGCAACTGGGAAAAAATATCATCATATTATCAAACCGCTATTTAAACCTACCGATGAAACAACAAAGAAATCGCCACCAAAAACTCGATCTACTGCATTAAAGAGACAACCTTTCGAAGGTCTTGTTCGTTTAGCAAAAGCGACTCGTTCATCATCATCAACGTCGCCTCGAACATCGTTATGTTCACCATCTAGCTACAAAGGGTCAGGACTCGTCGATGATTCTCATTTGATCTACAATGATAATCGTATTGAATATGTGTATTGGGATGATCCAAACGAACTATGCGACAGACTCAAATTGCTGGTTGCTTCCCAAGAAGCAGGAAACACATCCCACAATAACGAAATTGTTGCCATTATCAACGAATTACGTGAAGCAGATATTATATATTAATGTTTGGATTATTGGAACATCATTTCCAACATGAGTGTTGACAAGTTTGGTCGTCATCATTACCGTTCTAATGAACAAGTTATTAAAAAGCTACGTGAAGGCTTAAAGCAATCCATTTTGGATTTACAAAACCAGATACATGAAGTGCATAAAGACATTACACGAGATCCTCCTGTAGCAGGTAATCATCTTTCCAATAAGAAATATGTAGATGACAGCATTGTTCGTGCGAAAACTTTTCTAAGAAAAGAGATTAATTTGATACAAAAAAATAGAATTCAAAAAGATACTCAACTCGAACAAAAAATCTCAAACTCCATTAGTAAATTAGAAGTTAATTTAAGTAAAAAAGTTAACGAGTTGTCTGATGAGAATAAAATGACTGCTTCGAAAATATCTGATTTATCAAAACAAATGCATGAATTTAAAAATGATCTTGATATATTTAAACAAGAAATGACGAAGAATATTACAGATGCCGCTAACCAAAATGCACAAATTATGATGAAAACGTTGGAAATAGAAAAAAAGATTAAAACAGCAGATCTTAATTCACATGATTTAGATGAGCGTCTTAATGTAATGGAAGATTACCTCTTACATTATAAAGCCAAAGGAACAACGAATTAGCGTTAGTTCAAAGAATCGAATCGTTGGAAGCTAGACATGACATTTACCGAGGAGAAGATACAACTAGTTAACGAGCTGCACAAGCCTGCACGAAAAAATTATCCTCGTCGACGAACAATCATTAAAGGATTAGATGATTTGTGGCAAATGGACCTGGCTGAGATGAGACCTTATGCCAGTCAAAATAAATCTTACAAGCTCATTCTCGTTGTAATTGATTGTTTTTCAAAGTTTGTGTGGACTCGTCCATTAAAGACGAAAACAGGGGAGGAAATTACTCGAACATTTTCGGATATTCTCGCTCATACTCGACGATGTCCGAAAAATTTACAAACAGACCAAGGCACAGAATTTTTCAATTCCAAGTTTCAAAATCTCATGAAAAAACATAGTATTAATCACTATAATACCTTTAGTGTTAAAAAAGCAGCCATATGTGAACGAGTTATTCGAACATTGAAGGAAAAACTTTACAAGTATTTCAGTCTTAATGCAACTTACAAATGGATTGATATCTTGCCTCAAATTACTAAAGAGTACAATAACACGAAACACAGCAAAATTCGACTTAGACCTATTGATGTTAATAAATCTAACGAAAAGGAAATTTTACGAAAATATTATACTCACTTGAAAATTGCTGGCCCAAGAAAATTGAAAGTTGGTGACGTGGTTCGCATTAGTAAAAATAAACACATTTTCGATAAGGGATATAAACCGAATTGGACAACAGAACTATTTAAAATTACTGAAATTAAAATAACGAATCCCACAACATACTTGATTGAAGATATGACTGGAGCGCCTATCAAAGGAGCATTCTACGAAGAAGAATTACAGAAAACAAAAAATAAAGACATATATTTAGTAGAGAAAGTACTGCGCAGACGTGGAAATAAGATGTATGTTCAATGGTTGGGATTCGATAGTAGCCATAATAATTGGATTAACGTTAAAGATATCATTTAGGATCTACTTTTACATACACCACGTAGATATACACTAAATGAGTGGGGGGGGGTGACAAAAAGTATAAATTTCATAAATGCTGCAAGCTCATGCCCAGTTGTTCCTGCCAGTTCATCAATATGAGTTCTCAAGATAGTGGTTATAGTTCATCAGACGATATGGTTGTAGCTGCTGATTCATCATCAGATGATATCGATTATGATGCTGAATTAGATAGAGTTTTGGCGAGATTCGAAGAAGCAGCCAACAATGAACCATATTATTTACTAGAAGCATCCTTTCCGCTTGACAACTGTATAATCAAAGTTGGCCTTTCTCCAGCTCGTCATTTCTCACCAGCCATTTTGTGTCAACACAACAAGAATGCCAGAATTAGTTTAAGCACGTTCGAGTGGGATGATATAATCGGAGTTTTTAAGCAGAAGATTAGCGATTTCTTTAACAGCACCTCTCAAGATGATTACAATCCAATCGAGTTTCAGTGTGGAGCCTATTGTAAAATTAAACAAATAGTGTATGATTCAAACAAGTTCCTTTTTATTGAAAAGCATGGTCTGGAATACTATCTAGATGAAAGTGATGTCAACCAAATCCTAGAAGTAAACAGCAGTCTGGTGTGTCATCGTGTATCGTTATTGGATAATTTAAACTTTCATGCTTATTATAGAAATGTTATCGATTTGATAAAATCAAACTTTTGCAGCAGAAGCAGTTTATATGGACCACTTGAAGCTTAAAGTCCGTTTTGCGAAATTTCCACAGACACTTTGTTAAGTCATGCTTTAAGAGAATATTTATATTATTATAAAATTAAAGTTGTAAATGATTTTATGTAATAATCAAAATAAATGCTATTTATGCAAACATGTCTTTTTTTTATTTTCACGTTGAATGTCTTACAACGCTGTAAAAGATAAGCTGAGACTTAAAATTACAGAAAAACAATGTAAATTTTTTAAAGTTTTTATTTTCTACTTATGATTACAAATTGATTTTTAACAAAATCTACATATTCATTTAAAAAATAGCCGGTCCATTTTCCTGTGGAGATTGATAAAGCTATAAAAAAAAATTGGTTATGTTTTCATTTATTAATTTTTGTTTTTACTCAATCATTGTGGTTTCATAATGACCCCAAGGTAAAGTGTCATGAGAATTTTGTTGCAAGTAACGTTTATCGTCATACGGACTTAATGCAATTTTTTCTTGTGTTATTGTAAAAAGATCATGGGCGTAGGAACGAAACGTTGATTGGGAAACACTTTTAGTTGTAAATTCGTTTAAACACTTAACATAATCATCGAAAGTAATGTCATTTTTTACCGTTGAATATTTTACACCCTTAGATTTTTTTGTGACACCTAAATTATTTGCAAGTCTTTCAATATTTGCATCATCCATATTATTCTTGTATTTATCCCACAATACATTTCGATCCTCATCCGTCGTACTAATCTTAAACGAATACATTTTAGATCTAAGTCCGACAAAATGAGTCATAATGCGACCGTTTGCCTCACCTTTCATCATTCCGAGAACTTTTTTGTTGACTTGAGGTATTCCATAAATATTATTCTCAGAATAGTCTGATGTATCGAATTTAGATAAATTTGCTTTAATAACATCTCTGTAAACGTCATCACATTTTAATTCATAGATAAAACTGTCAGTGTCCCCATACATTAGCTTACAATTTTCAACTCCCATATATGGCAGCATAAAGTTATAATGAAAATCGTACATACACACTTTGGATATATCTAAAATTGACATGCCGATGTACAATGGTTTGTTGGAAATGAGCTCTGTTTTGTTAAGTTCGATTGCCATTAAATTTTCATTAAACACAGTTCTATTATGAAATCGTGGACTAGCAATCAAATTTTTCGCTCCATATCTTCCATCCCATTTTGATACAAGTTTTACAATGCGATGTTTCCTAATGTTTTCCATCGTTTTACCAAATATGGCGTTGTTGGCTAACTTGTACAAGTCTTTTTCAAATGCTGTAGTTGCTGCAGTTCGCAATTTTGTATTAAGATCGATATATGGCTTAAGCCAAGCGCTCTGATTGAATTTCAACACTTTATGGATTTTTGTTAGTTTGAGTCCTGCATTCAGAGCTTGTTTTAGATTGCGATAGTGCAAAGTGTACTCTTTTTTATGGTACAAGGTGGTCATAAGTTTTGGAAGCTTACTTCTTGGTGGCACACGATGTTCGCAACAAAACGGTAAATCTCGATGTAAGTCATGCAAGTGTTCTGGGTATTCCAAATCCACTTGTAGTATGTATCCTGTATCTCCATCATCAGGAATAGACAAGACATCAATATTGGTATCGACCCACTCGAAACCCCCATATGGTAAGAATTGAGACATTGCCCAACCATACAAATTGTTGACATCTAAATATAGCAAATATTTACTAAGCTTTGATGGATCATAATTATGCATGTATTTGTTATTTGCCTCAGAATACCGATTACTTACTTGACTTATACCACCTCGGATAGCTTTCTCAATAAACATGATTTTATCGATATCATTCAGTAGTTCAAGTTTACATCCAGTATATTTAAGCATTGCATCCCAAGAAAATCCAGGCATGGTATAGTACCATGCAGGATCAAGACCGTATGTACTTCGACATTTTTGTAGAAAATTTTCAAAAATGCAAGTCAGTAACATAATATCAGTTTTCATGTACAACATACTATATTCCAAAATATTTTTAATACCGAATGACTGCCAAACATTCTGAGCATGATGATACATATTTTTGGAGATGTGTTCACCCGATAATGAGCTGTAAAATTTATCAATTGATGGTAGTTGCGTTTCATTCAATTTATTGAAAGACTCAATATATTCGTACGGGAATATGCCTTTTCGTTTCAATAATTCCATTTGTTCGGGAGTGGTATTTGGAAATTCGCTAGCTAAATATCTTAAATCCTCAGGTTGCAATGTGGCAGCCAACTTGTCCAATGATGAATTTAAAAATCTCAGTGAATCAACGAACCTCAACTTAATACTGACCTCAGAATCGTATATTGTAAATGAAATATACTTTTCCTTATTTATTGGTAGTAAGCTGATACTACCATTTTTCGCAAGATCTCTAATTATCATATGCGAATCGTAACCGCTAAGATTATGAAAAAAAATTGGGACAACGAAAAGTTTTTTGAAATTTAAGTTACACACTTGGTGTGCGAATCCTCGAAAATCTCCGGTAAAATGGTCATGATCACGAACAATTACATCCTTATCTGAAAACGTTTTTTCGCAAATGTGACAATTAGATGCATTAAAACT
This sequence comes from Diabrotica undecimpunctata, assembly GCF_040954645.1. Classification (NCBI taxonomy): domain Eukaryota; kingdom Metazoa; phylum Arthropoda; class Insecta; order Coleoptera; family Chrysomelidae; genus Diabrotica; species Diabrotica undecimpunctata. The sequence continues at coordinate 67,808,003 of NC_092807.1, read as the reverse complement.
GGGTGTGACATTCATAGGTACAATATCTTTAATTTTTCCTTGCACAAATGCCACCAACAACGTCATTTCCTTGGCAAACCACTCCATGCAATCTTCACCTGCGTAACTTCGGTAAAACGATAGAGATTCATCGTAAGAGCATTTTACGTAATAACCTGCACTAAAGGCTTTATGCTGCTGATACTTAATTGTTTTGCATTTTAATGGACTATTTTTAACTTTGTTCAACATTGACTCAAAATCGGCATAGACTACAAAAGGAGTTGTTTGTTTATAAATATGATTTTTAAATTCAACATTCTGATATGATGGAAAAGAAACTTTACATTCATTAATTTTCTCACAGTATTTTGCATGATCATTTAATCTGTCAAAACTACTAAAATAATTCAAACACCTATCACATAAAAATTTTTTATTACGTTTCTTACTTAACTGCCTGGACATAAGTCGAGACATATCTTTAATCATACAATAATGATACTTAATTTCTACAGATTCATCGTGAGCCATAGGTGCTTCGTAGTCATTCAATTTTGGAAAATATTTATCTTGTACAATCAATAAATTTACATGTTTAGTTAATTTGGTTTTGCATAGCCTTACCGGCGTTGTTACGTAAAATGTTCTCTCTTTAGCAACATTCATTTCTAACCCGTACACGTTTACAGAAATATTATTTAACTTTTCAAATTTTGAAATACCCTTTATAGTCATAGGTGTCTCTAGCCCATCGATATTTAAGACAGTCGCATAATGTGGATATGAAGATGTACGATCTGAACTGCATTTAGCTGGATAAATCGCTGAAACTATGCTCCAAAAAAAGCATGCTTCATCATCGTTTTTTATATTAATACATGCGTGCTTCTTTTGGATTTGTTCTGGTAGTCTAATGAACGACGTAGCTCCATTTCCCACTTCATATTTATTTATATTGACTTCTAAAGAAACTATTTTTTTCAAAGCCCACCCTGATCCCGTTTCTTCAAATTCCGATAGCTTAGACATTAATTTATCGACTATGTTTGTGTGAAACCATAAAACCAAGTCCGTTCCTGCGTCTATGGCTTCGTTTTTGATATTAAAATATTTAAATTGGTTAATATCACCTCCTTGATTTGATTTTCTAATAAATTCTCCACATAATGTCATATTACATTTTATCATATTTAATTTTTTTTAATTCGAATTCTAAATAACTTAAAACAATCCCCGAAAAATTGCATTAAATCTTTGTGTCCTAGATTAATAATTATACCTGTTCTGATTCTACTCTTGAATGCGAAATTTACATCTTCCCATTTAACCCGACGATGTTTAGTAATTCCACCACCCACGCGAAGACCGAAATTTTGAATTTCCAATTTAATTGTCTTTAAATGCCCCGCGTTTGTCTGTAGTTGTCGTAATTTAGCTAATTCCAAGTCCCCACACCGAATCGCTTTAGTAAACAAAGCCAAATGCCTTTTAATGTGATTTAACCAAATATTCGCTTCTCGCGGTGTATAATTTCGAAACAAAACATCACGCGCTTTAATTAAATGTTGTACAATGTCACTACTAAGATCACCAATGTTACTCATGATTAAGTAAAAAGCAATAAATCAATAAATGAAAAACTCACCAATATTTTTTTTTAATCCTCTAATTTTCTATTATTTCAAACGAAGCGGCTGGCTGCACCTTTCCAGTGGCAACGTTTCCTCGGAACACCAAGCTGTACTTTCCCTCGCTGAAATGTTCCAAATGCGGCCTGTAGAGTTCAAGCACCCTTTGCGGCAAGAACGTCACCTCCTTTTCTAATTCAAGAAGGATGGATTCCCCAAATTTCGTATCGACTTCTCTTGCCGCAATTATCTTCTGGGGTACTCCTACGGGTAGGCTGTTCAGATTTCTAATTGTCTTGATTTTCTTCTCTGTAAGCAGAGAGGATGCATTAATCTTTTTTAGGTCCATCTGCAACAATATGTATTTTCTTAATTTAACAGTGAAATATCTTTGACTAGCAATATTATTTTACAAAAATTCTATCTATTATAATATGTATATTTTTTTAATTTAACAATGAAATAGTTTTAACTAGCAATACTATTTTGCAAAACTTTCATAGAAACAAAAATTACAAATACCGCACTATTTACAAACATTTTTACAGTGAATATAACCAAGTAATTTCAATAAAAAGTTTAAATCAGAAAAATTATTAAGAATTGGAAATTAGTAAAGATAATGATGAATTCTAAATGATATAAAAAAAGGTTAAGTATTATAAAACTTACTTTTGTATATATAATTGCCGGCACTTCACAAACACAGAACTTCTCCGAACGGTACTTTGTATAATTGGTGACGCTGCACAAAACACACAACTTGTCTGAAGGATGATCAGAATTGAACTGATGATATGTAGAGCATCTGCTCTTTATCTAACTGCCTCTCCCACGCTAAAACTATGTTGCGCAATATTTCGTAAGACTATTCATTTATGCATCACATGCCGGGCTTAATTATAAAATAGTACGGAATGTGCACATGTTTCCTGCCTCCATGCGAATATATTTTATCTCACATTAAATAATCGAATTGGAATGTGCACGTGCTTCCGGCTATATATCGTGATCGCGTGAGAAATTTTTAATAGCCGGCGTATCCGATGATGTCATTATTATCAGTAGCAAGATCTATTTTATAAAGATTTTAACTGGTCATGTAAAGTATAAATTGAAAAATAAACGAATTTTTGTTATTATGGTAATCGATAAAATATATACGAGGTAACTCGTAAAAAATAAATTGAAAAAATTTAGAAGTTTTACGCTAATGGTTGTAGGTTTTAATTAAAAAAAAATACGAGGAAAAATTGCTCTCTTTGTCTGTCATTCGTCTTCTTCTTGACGTGTAGCTTCGTTATTATTGGGGGGGCGTCTTTTCGAGGGGAATGGGGGGACTGGGGGCGTCTTTTCGGGGGGAATGGGGGACTGGGGGCGTCTTTTCGTTAATATTGTGGTACGACTTCACCATTAGTCGATGCATGTCTTTCTCATTGGACGTTGATGCACACCATTGGCCTCCAACGTCACGAGGATGCCCACCATTGGTCGAGGACACGTTTCTGTGGCATCATTGGTCGAGAAAAACGTTCTAACGTCACGAGGAGGGCGTTACTATGTCACCATTGGTCCCTCATCGCTATACCGCCATTTCTATTTCAAATTCTAAGCTGTCATTGGTCGCTGGGGGTGTTGCTATTCCCACCACTGATGCTGCTATGCTGCCATTGGTCGACGACACGTTCCGACGTCACGAGGACGTCCACCATTGATCAGCAAGACATAGGGGGACGTTCCTATGCCATCATTGGCCTGCTATTCCCACCACTGACGCTGCTATGCTGCCATTGGTCGATGATACGTTCCGACGTCACGAGGACGTCCACCATTGGTCAGCAAGACATAGGGGGACGTTCCTATGCCACCATTGGTCTGCTATTCCCACCACTGACGCTGCTATGCTGCCATTGGTCGTCGACACGTTCTGACGTCACGAGGAGGGCGTTACTATGTCACCATTGGTCCCTCATCGCTATACCGCCATTTCTATGATGTTTATTCAAATTCTGAGCTGTCATTGGTCGCTGGGGGTGTTGCTATTCCCACCACTGACGCTGCTATGCTGCCATTGGTCGACGACACGTTCCGACGTCACGAGGACGTCCACCATTGGTCAGCAAGACATAGGGGGACGTTTCTATGCCACCATTGGCCGAGGGGCGTGGTCTAGAGACACGAGGCACGTTCCTACGCCGCCATTGGTCGAGGGGCGTGGTCTTGAGACACGAGGCACGTTCCTACGTCACGAGGGGGGCGTGGCCTTGATCCATGAGGATACGTACGCTTGACGATCGACGTGTGACGTCACTTCCGCTCTGAAAGGAACGCTATACATCTACTAACGTTGTCTCTAGAAGTTCTTTTTCATCAGCTTGCATTCTTCTAAGAGCTTTATACTTTGCTCTCACAATTGCAGCAAGTTTTTTTTACTTGAACCGCTCTGTTTGAAGACATGTTTACAAATGAATTCTTGACTTTCGAGTCCTTATATTTATACATCTGCACCCTTCTGTTAGCATGTCTCTGATGACGTCTGGTACCCCTGTGTGGTCGCCTATGCCTTCTGTTAGCGTGTATCTAATGGCGTCTGGTACCCCTGTGTGTCTCTGAATATGTGTCACTGATGGTGTCCGTATGTCTCAGGTACCCCTTAGATGCTCTCTGTATATGTGTCAATGAGGGCGTCTGTATGTCTCTGCTACCCTCTGCATGTGTCACTGATGGCGTCTGTATGTCTCAGGTACCCCTCTGATGCTCTCTGTATATGTGTCACTGAGGGCGTCTGTATGTCTCTGCTACCCTCTGCATATGTGTCACTGATGGCGTCTATATATCTCAGATACCCCTCTGTGTTGCATATGTGTCACTGATGGCGTCTGTATGTCTCAAGTACCCCTCTGATACTCTCAGCTAGCGTGTCACTGATGGCGTCTGCTATGTTCTGCTACCCTCTGTTAGCGTGAAAGAAAATGGCGGCCTAAGCATACCTGTGTTTATTAGTGATGCAATATTTAAATTACACCTCTTTCTGGTTACACCTGTATAGGGTATCAGTTCTACCTATGTCAGCCAAAAGCATTCGCTGTTACCTATATTATTGTTAAGAATCGAGTTACATTTTATTTATTAATTTATTTTTTAAGTATCTTTGCTACAGTAATAAAAATATTTTCTCGTATTTCCAGTAGACATGCCGGAGCTTCTTTAAAATATGCTATCGTCGATTTGCTTTTCTTAAAATCATGATAAATATCAACCATTTTTCTATCTTCGCCGCTTTTACACATAAACATTCCTTTTTTCATCGTAAATTCTATTTGATGAGGCAGATGGTGTTTTGTAATTGCATCTGTTGGATCGAATACTATCCCATTATGTTCATTCCAGAAATGTGGCGTAATTACAATTCCATTTAAGTAGACCTTTGTACCTACTACCACTTTTGTTGTTATCCCATACTACCTGGCAACTTCATGAAAGATTAAACTAGCCGGTAAACACAAGCCTGCGTAGTTGGCTCGAATAAATTCTTGCTCGATACATGTCTTAATCAAATTTAACTGAATGTACTGTTTCATACTGGAGCAACTGACTGTTTTTCGATGAATGAAAACTTGTTGGTATTACTTAAAATAAAAATCGAGTGTGTTAGCGATAAACATAGTGGGAGTTCCCTCGTCGAACATTTATGCAAATCTAACTGAATAGTTTTTAATGCCGTGTTTATTCTTCATATGTCAAAATATATCGGTTCTATTCACACATTTTCCACATCTTTCGCAAAGTAGCTGACGTCTATCATAAATAAATTGCCATTCTTTGAAATCTTCGTAACTAGACCAGGAAGAAGAAGTATATGGAACCCACTTTCCATCATCATTTAAACCTCGTTTAATGTATCACAAAATTCGCTTGAGGTGACATCGGGATACTCCTTAAGTCAACTCTTACAAGTCCTAACCATGACTCCTTTTTGTGATAGAATGATGAAGAATGATAAGATCAAATTATAATTTTATATACCTACGCCAATCACCACAATCACCTACGCCTTTTTATGTTGGTAGTACTGATACTTCCTTTTATCTCTCGTAGTATTAGGGAAAAATGTATCCAAGTTCAATAAATGTGTTAAAGGCAACACTTTTACATTGATTGTTATGGAAGAACAAGCACAAATCCACACATTTCAGGGGCCTTTTATAATCCATTCAGTCTTCCGTCTGAGTAAAAGTTTATTTAATACCCCGCTGTCGAGAGATCTGCCACGTCAACAGCCCGAAACTGACGACTACGCAGTCAGATCTGCGCATTCTCACTTCTTAGCCTTCTGATTGGTCCCTGAACTTATCCTATTTTCTAATTGGTGAGTTACGGGTCACGCCCCTTTTTCACACTCACCAAGGTGACGAAAATGGGATAAAAGACGGTGCACCTTTTCGGAAGGCATATTCGGTTTGAGTCTGACTTCTAGACTTCTGGTTGGGGAATACCTTACCAAGTTAAATTACTAGTTTTTCTTATACTCTTACCACTGGAAGGGAATTAGACTTCCCTTCTGCATCACTGTTCCAGCTCTGGTATTATTTCTAATATTCTTTCGAATATTATTTGGTATTATTTTATTTTCTTTTTACAGGAATATTTCCATTTTATTCAGGTTACTTTGATATTTTATATTTGTGCTCATTGATATTGATGTTTGTTTATATTGTATTGTAGCGTTAGCATTTTTGCAACATTTGCATTTTTATCTTATTTTATGTGTATAAATTACTCTGTGGCAATCACGTTGCTCCAGACATTTAATTTTCGCTCTTCATTCCAGCATATAACATTTTCTAATCATATTTTTCTCTTTCAGTCAATTTTACTCTCGTTTATATCGTAATAATTGTACTGACATATATTTGTGTGTATACACTTATAACACTTAATAACGAGTATTTCCACCTCTCAATCTAATTACTTCTTCACAGCGGCGAGGCATACTTAAAATCAAGCAGCGTATTTGGTCTTGATCAATTGCATCCCGAACTTCTCTCACAATAACTTGTATGTCGTCAAGAGAGACAGGAGACACAAATTATCATTAAAAGAAAATTATTTCCTATGTAAGGAGCAAATGGAACTACATGGTTAGACAAAATGTCTAATATACTTTTCACCTGTTAAGAAATCTCTTCGTAAAGCAACAAGGTCCGTTTGCGCTGTAAGAGATATTCTTCCCCAAACCATTACAGATCCACCATTGAATAAAGTAATAGGTCGTATATTACACGGTTCATAGCGTTCTCTTGGCCGTCGATTAACTCTCACACTGAGCTATATAAGCAATACCACGATTCATCAGTGAACAACACGTACTTCCAGTCATCAACATTTCAGTCAAGGTGCTCTCTGGCAAATTGTAATCTACTTCTATAATGATTTACGTTTAAAGCTCTGACTGGTAGTCTTATTTGCAGATCTTGTTCAGCGAGACGTCTTTATATAGTGTTTCTACTAATTTGAATATTATGAACATTTGTCACTTGTATTTGTGAATGTCTCATTGTGAGAATGTAACGATAATATTTTGCCTAGCATAGGGGTATTACTATTAGGGGTAGAAGATGGGGGATAGAAATTCTTGGGGCGAAGATAGGGTAAGCAAAATAAACGCTACTTGTGCGAACGGGCACTCAGACTTTGGTAGGAGAGCTGGGGTCGTGAATAAGTAAAAGACAAGGGAGTTTGGATTGGAGCAACTACAGAAAAATAAAATAAAGGGTCATAAATCTCTTGGGACAAACAAAAAACAAAACGAAACAGGAAACACCTCAAGAAATTTAATATAGGGCGCCACTTGAGGTGCCTAATTATACCAATTACAACCAGCTAGTTGTAACTGGGAATATAATTATTAAACATAAAAAACATATCTTTTTCAAATAAAACTCAAAAAGAAAGGGTTTGTTAAAAAAAATAAACAAAATGTTGAAAAACAAAATTTAACATTTATTTTTGTGTCACCACAAACAGTTACAAAAATAAGACAATACAAAAATATAATAATCATAGCTGCAAAATATAAAAATACAAAAAAACTTACAATTGTTAATGGGCGACAATTTGTAGCAGAAATAAATTATTACAAATCAAAAAAATATCTTTTTAAGTAAAACTATGCATAGTGGTTAACCTTCTTTAAAAAACAAAAACAAAATCTCAAATATGATTAGGTATTTACCAAATGTCAAAAATAGTGCTAACTGTCATATGAACATCTACAATTTTTGTTATTACAATTTCTTAAACTTAAAAGTTCTGAAAAGTTCAAATAAAAAAATTACCTGGGTTTCACTAAAATTTCTGGGGTTAGGAACTTCACTTACACTGGAGATTTACTGCCACCCAAAAAACTGCATCTATAGTCTGGAACGACGACCAAGGCGAGCAAAATTGAGGCTAAAAGTTGGCAGTGGACACAAACTTCGAAAATCTGCTTCTTTAAAAAACTGGAACCATGTGGGTATTTTTCAAATCTGTTGGAAACGCCGCAAATCTCTTAGATACAAATCTTTTTTTCAACAAATTTGCCGGCTTCTTCAAACCACACACACCGACGTCTGCTCTCAATGACCAATCTTTTCAACCTCATTTTAACTTCACATACAACTGCTACTATACTATACATTTTCCCATGAAAAAAGGCGAAAAACACAAAACATTACGAATTTGAAGGAAAATTCGGACTCCAATAAAACTAAACACGCCTTTAACAGCGGCCGGCCTTACCAAGAGTGACGAAATTATCTTCAAAAGTTGCTCGCATAAACTAGAATAAGCAAAACGCTAACATAAACAAAACACAACGAAAATTAAGACGTAGATTAATTTGAAAACGCAATATCGGGCGGTTTGAACAAAGAAATATCGAAGAATTTGCGCCTGTGACATAAATAAACAATAAAATGATTCATTATCGACGGCGGTGACCTAAAAAGACGAAAGATTATATGAGTTTTAAATTGAAAGATACGAACTAAGAAACATTGGAAAAATTCTTCGTTATTATAATGCATATATAAGGGGCTTTCAATTAACACATATACGAGGGGATTCCAATAAATTTCAAATGCTACAATACCCCCACGTAAGAGCGAAAACTGGACAAACAGGAAAAGTTTTCGTTTAGGGCAAACAAAATTGGGTTGGAACAACAGTAGCATTTTCCAACTATTGCAACAATACATCATGACCTCAGGGGATCAAACAAAACAAAAACACCAAACAAAAATCATAACAAAAACTACTCATCATAACTGTTCATGGTACTAACATAATAACACTCAAAATAAAACTCGATGCTCGATTTGATGAATCGGCACCAGGTACAGTTCGTTGGCTCTTAAGCACAACGACCAATGGCAGATTTCTACAAACATGGCTCTAGCCTAACCAAAAAAGTGGAACAGACCAGTGCTGAAGTTTCTGGGAGCGAAAAGAGGGGTGCTTCCAGCTCAGCAAAGGCGGGTGGCCAACAACACAGCTTAAGCAAGCTTCGCTATGGTTATCCACTAGGTAGATAATCAAAATAGCATAAAAAAAAACAATAACAACGTTGACTCTGACAGTCAACCACTGATTTTCCAACACCTTGTTGAAAATCAAACTACACAAACAAAAGAAAACAGGATGGCCAATAGTTCCATAGGATATCCTCTTTGATCGACACAGCGAAAAATTTCCAAGTCAGGAAACTCCCAAAAGGACAAAAGAAGAAAATAAATCCAAAACGCTAATACACAATCTTGGAAAAGAAGAAGAAAAGGGGCACATGGCATACAAACCATAATCGATACACAAATAGTTCAGTCTCAAACTAATATTTCCAAAAGAACAAAAAAATCGTAACAGTTTTCCAAGGAAAACAAAAAAAGTTACGACAACACTTCAAAAGAACTGAATCATCATTACAGATCTCTAAGGGGACAGAAGAATCACTATAAACTTCCAAAAGAAAAAAAAAATCATTACAGTCCGTCATCAACAATAAAACTTCCAACTGGGCATACAAATCTCAAACTCAATGGCAAGAAGGGAAAAGAAGAAGAATATATATACACAAGGCGAAAACTAATGCTTATCTTCCTTAGAAGCTAAACAGGTCACCTGGCGGACGAATCCAAAACTCATCGCCTAGCCGTACCTCTCGTGACAACTAATAAGGTCAAAGACATAGTTTGGGAAGGGAATAAGTGGGCAACATCAAAAAATAAACCTCATCATTTCACGGATAATAATTGAATACAACATCGTCATACAAATCACAAACAAATGTTAATCATTCCTCTATAAAACTCGAACAGGGTCACAACAATAGACTGGGGAATTCTAAGTGGGTCATTAACAGCAGTACTAAAACTACTTCAGATCTTTCACGAACATGGTCTCACAATCGACATACAAAATATTTTCACGATAAGCGGCCAGGTACTTTCACCTTAGCAATCAAACGTCTCAATGGACAATGCAAGTATTTGTACCTCGCTTCTGCCAAATCATGAACACTACATCACAAACACTACAACAAGAAGGAATGCTATTGGGACTAGGCCAATAGTCTTACTTCAACACATAGAAAGGCTTATCCTTTCTAATAATTCACGGAAAGGGGATGCTGCTACGCAGTCTTACACAACAACAGAAATATCCAAGGATACAGAAATCCAGGTCACGCCTGTACGTCCTATATGACATTTCAAAAACACAATACTCAAATTACAAACTAATACTTTTCAGACCATCAACATAACTCCACTACAACATCTGACCACACAAAGACACGTAAAGACAAAAAACTAACTGTCAGAAGAAAACATAACATTGTTTCTGAAGCTATTTTCTTGTGGCATTTTAAATTAATTACTATTTAACTGGGAATAAGCCACAATTAAAGGTTAAAATACGTTTATTGACGTTTCAATTTCCACTTCGGAAATCGTTCTCAAAATACAAACATTAGTAAATTAAACAAATTTTGTTTTTGTTACTTAGTGAAAAATTCTTCTATTAATTTAATTTTATCTGACTCATCTATATTGACAATTCAGACATACATTATACATTTTAAAGTAGACGACTTTAAAATGATATTGCCAATATTGTTGAGTTGCGTTCCTGGACGACTTTACTTATAAGATAGTTCATTCGATTACATGAAATCAACTTTAACTTGAGAATATCCGTCAGAAAAGATCATAACACGTAATTCGTCTTTAAAAAGACAAATACATGCCATGATGACAGTAAAATTCTCCTGTTAGTGATTCCATAGTAAATTATGAGGGAAAAACCAGGAAAAAAACCTCATAATACTATCCCGACATGGTAAGTATTTGATCTTGCATTTATTTTACCTTCAATAAATACCAAATTCCGATTTTATATGTTTGTTATTTAAAAAATATAAATGATGTATTCTCCATATGTTACTGACTTACCAATACTGGTATTTTCTTTTTAATAACTTCCTCTTTCAATATGGGTAACCAGATCCTACTACATTCTGCCGAGGAATTCGCGACACAATTGGTCTCATTTAGCATAATTAGAGCCGCTTCTTTGATTTTTCTCTTTTTACCATCCGTTTCTTTTAGGACTATATTTGAATCATTCCATTGAACCCTATGTTCATTATCCCATGCATGTTTACATATTGAGATCTATCAAATTCTCTATTTTTAATATAGGATTGATGTTCACTTATTCTAACATTTAATGGCCTTGATGTTTCACCTAAATAAAACTGATCGCATTCACAAGGTATTTTATAAATGCAATTCTTTGTCCTTTCTTGTTCATTGTTAGGTTTTGGTTTTTGGACAAAATAGATCTCAAATGTGTTTGTTGTTTTGAATGTTGTTGAAATGTTGAATTTATTTCCTATCCTTTTAAGCTTTTCCGATAATCCTTTTATATATGGTATTGTTATTTTCCTCGTATTATCCCTTGTATGTGTTGTAGGATCTCGTTCTAAGTTGTTTTGTTCTATTCGATCTATTGTTGAAAATTCCTTATTTATAAACGATAAAGGATAATCATTTTTTAATAAAACAGATGTTAACAAATGTTTCTCCTCCAAGAACGAATTTTGGTTAGAACAAGTAATTTTGGCTCTATCGTATAAGGATTTAATGATTCCCTTTTTAATATTAATATTGTGATTTGATAAATCAAATATAATCAAATATATATATGTTGATAATCAAATAATATTAAAAGGGAATCATTAAATCCTTATACGATAGAGCCAAAATTACTTGTTCTAACCAAAATTCGTTCTTGGAGGAGAAACATTTGTTAACATCTGTTATTAAAAATGATTATCCTTTATCGTTTATAAATAAGGAATTTTCAACAATAGATCGAATAGAACAAAACAACTTAGAACAAGATCCTACAACATATACAAGGGATAATACGAGGAAAATAACAATACCATATATAAAAGGATTATCGGAAAAGCTTAAAAGGATAGGAAATAAATTCAACATTTCAACAACATTCAAAACAACAAACACATTGAGATCTATTTTGTCCAAAACCAAACCTAACAATGAACAAGAAAGGACAAAGAATTGCATTTATAAAATACCTTGTGAATGCGATCAGTTTTATTTAGGTGAAACATCAAGGCCATTAAATGTTAGAATAAGTGAACATCAATCCTATATTAAAAATAGAGAATTTGATAGATCTCAAATATGTAAACATGCATGGGATAATGAACATAGGGTTCAATGGAATGATTCAAATATAGTCCTAAAGAAACGGATGGTAAAAAGAGAAAAATCAAAGAAGCGGCTCTAATTATGCTAAATGAGACCAATTGTGTCGCGAATTCCTCGCAGAATGTAGTAGGATCTGGTTACCCATATTGAAAGAGGAAGTTATTAAAAAGAAAATACCAGTATTGGTAAGTCAGTAACATATGGAGAATACATCATTTATATTTTTTAAATAACAAACATATAAAATCGGAATTTGGTATTTATTGAAGGTAAAATAAATGCAAGATCAAATACTTACCATGTCGGGATAGTATTATGAGGTTTTTTTCCTGGTTTTTCCCTCATAATTTACTATGGAATCACTAACAGGAGAATTTTACTGTCATCATGGCATGTATTTGTCTTTTTAAAGACGAATTACATGTTATGATCTTTTCTGACGGATATTCTCAAGTTAAAGTTGATTTCATGTAATCGAATGAACTATCTTATAAGTAAAGGTCGTCCCAGGAACGCAACTCAACAATATTGGCAATATCATTTTAAAGTCGTCTACTTTAAAATGTATAATGTATGTCTGAATTGTCAATATAGATGAGTCAGATAAAATTAAATTAATAGAAGAATTTTCACTAAGTAACAAAAACAAAATTTGTTTAATTTACTAATGTTTGTATTTTGAGAACGATTTCCGAAGTGGAAATTGAAACGTCAATAAAAGTATTTTAACCTTTAATTGTGGCTTATTCCCAGTTAAATAGTAATTAAAACATACAATACTTCTGCTATATATTCTCAACAAATCGGCCTTAGCCAGGAATACACGAAGTCGTATCATTATTCTCTCCTACTTGTAACACAGAAAAGGAACAGGGAAAACACGGGACTAACAGACAGAAGGAAAATAACAATACTTCGCTTTATCACTAACAAATCGGCCTTAGCCATGGACAAGCGAAATTGTACCATCATTTTCTCCTACTTATACACAAAAAAGAACCAGAGCAAAAACACGGGGACACACGGAACTAACATGGACTGTAAATAGATTTCTCGGAGATTAAAAATTTCATCACAGCACCCGTGCTATGAAATCTTTCACGAAAATATTCGAAATATTTTTTTCGTACGGAAATTGGGTCATCAAAATATCTGCTGATTTAAAAAGCAACAATAATTGTCTACACTTAAAATGGAGACGAAATAAATGACTGAACACTTCAAAGAAAGCCATCGTTTAGATACGAATTAATTTATGGACATAAACAAAATCCATTTCTCACATTTATGAGATGTTTACTTAAAGACGGACTGGAAATAAACAAACGCTTATCTTACCATTCAAAATACGACCATTAAAATGCACACTTAATAAGCATTCCAAATACGTATTATTTGGATCTCAAAAAAATAGACGAAAATATTTCAACGGAATTCTTCAAAGACAATATTAAAGTGAAAATCGTAGCAGTTTAACTTTGGAATAGGGACTTGATGTAACGAAAAATTCGATAAAACAAATACACAATTTTACTACAAAAATGGTTCAAACAACCGACTCAATGAAATACACATACAGGGGGATACAAAAATACTAAAACAATGTTTGGATGAAAGCAAATACACAATGTAACTAAAAAAATGTGGTTTAAAACATACAAACTCAATTAACTACATATACAGGGGGGTACAAAACAACAGACTCGATAAACTACTCATACAGGGGGACAAAACAACTAATAATATTGAAAACTTGACTTTTGAGTGAGCTACACAAAATACATAACGCAAAATAAAACACCTTGCTCTTGTTCTGAAAACTAAACGAGACTGCTCCTAGCGAAACTAAACAGCATCTCGATCACGAGTATACACTTGTGATCATTCAGATACAAGACAGGAAACACAAAAGGGGACACAGGGGACCACAATCTCCTATTAACCCGTGGCATTACAAAAATACCGTCAGAGAGGGTTAATTAGGAAACAACATGGGACACTGGGAACTACTTCTCTTTCACAATCTCCTACCTACCCGTGGCATAACATAAACGCCGTCAGAGAGGGCCAAGAAGGAAACAATGAAAAACAAGGGACAAAGGGCATAACTCAACTATACACAGTTCAAACAAAAGTCAATCGAACAATACAAACATCTACTCAAAATGACCGAACAAACTTAAATTACAAAAAACGATTATTCTGTAAAGCATGTTAAATCAATTAAAAATAAATGCAACAATAACGCTATTATTTGGTTACTGTTAATCAACTTTTTAAAAATCAAATCAATATCAATACTTCATTTAAAATTCATATTTCAATATTCAATCTCAAAATATTTGCTTTCATTTACCAATAGACATAAAATACATATAGAAACATTTCCAGTACTTTACATAGAAAAATCAAACAACAATACATGTTGATACAAAATACTTATCTTAATACAAATACATGAACAAACTGTTTGTGGGACACTCGGGGCACTATCTGAAAGATGGGGTTTCATATACATGCCAGAAAAACTCGGGGAAGAATTGAAAAAGATATCTGGCTTGGGGGAAAAGGGACTCAAATCTAAAAAAGGCTAGCCACGTTGGGCGCTATTTTTGTAACGAAGTACAAATAGCGCAAATCTAAAACATGCCCCACGTTGGGGGGCGCCATTTTGTAACGATAATATTTTGCCTACCATAGGGGTATTACTATTAGGGTAGAAGATGGGGGATAGAAATTCTTGGGGCGAAGATAGGGTAAGCAAAATAAACGCTACTTGTGCGAACGGGCACTCAGACTTTGGTAGGAGAGCTGGGGTCGTGGATAAGTAAAAGACAAGGGGGGTTTGGATTGGGGCAACTACAGAAAAATAAAATAAAGGGTCATAAATCTCTTGGGACAAACAAAAAACAAAACGAAACAGGAAACACCTCAAGAAATTTAATATAGGGCGCCACTTGAGGTGCCTAATTATACCTATTACAACCAGCTAGTTGTAACTGGGGATATAATTATTAACATAAAAAACATATCTTTTTCAAATAAAACTCAAAAAGAAAGGGTTTGTTAAAAAAAATAAACAAAATGTTGAAAAACAAAATTTAACATTTATTTTTGTGTCACCACAAACAGTTACAAAAATAAGACAATACAAAAATATAATAATCATAGCTACAAAATACAAAAATACAAAAAAACTTACAATTGTTAATGGGCGACAATTTGTAGCAGAAATAAATGATTACAAATCAAAAAAATATCTTTTTAAGTAAAACTATGCATAGTGGTTAACATTCTTTAAAAAACAAAAACAAAATCTCAAATATGATTAGGTATTTACCAAATGTCAAAAATAGTGCTAACTGTCATATGAACATCTACAATTTTTGTTATTACAATTTCTTAAACTTAAAAGTTCTTAAAGTTCAAATAAAAAAATTACCTGGGTTTCACTAAAATTTCTGGGGTTAGGAACTTCACTGCGACGACCAAGGCAAGCAAAATTGAGGCTAAAAGTTGCAGTGGACACAAACTTCGAAAATCTGCTTCTTTAAAAAACTGGAACCATGTGGGTATTTTTCAAATCTGTTGGAAACGCCGCAAATCTCTTAGATACAAATCTTTTTTTCAACAAATTTGCCGGCTTCTTCAAACCACACACACACACCGACGTCTGCTCTCAATGACCAATCTTTTCAACCTCATTTTAACTTCACATACAACTGCTACTATACTATACATTTTCCCATGAAAAAAGGCGAAAAACACAAAACATTACGAATTTGAAGGAAAATTCGGACTCCAATAAAACTAAACACGCCTTTAACAGCGGCCGCCTTACCGAGAGTGACGAAATTATCTTCAAAAGTTGCTCGCATAAACTAGAATAAGCAAAACGCTAACATAAACACAACACAACGAAAATTAAGACGTAGATTAATTTGAAAACGTATTATCGGGCGGTTTGAACAAAGAAATATTGAAGAATTTGCGCCTGTGACATAAATAAACAATAAAATGATTCATTATCGACGGCGGCGACCTAAAAAGACGAAAGATTATATGGGTTTTGTATTGAAGGATACGAACTAAGAAACATTGAAAAAATTCTTCGTTATTATAATGCATATATAAGGGGCTTTCAATTAACACATATACGAGGGGATTCCAATAAATTTCAAATGCTACAAGAAACGTTCTCTTATAGCACGAAGCCTGATAAACTGATCTTGTCGTGGTGTTGTACGTTTTTCTCTTCCTTATCCACGCCGTTTCGTATGGTCGTTTGTTTCTCGAAAACGTTGAATAACTCGTGATATTGTAATATGAAATACCCCTAACCTCAAGCCTATTTCACGATAACTTAAGCCTACATCAGCTAAAGTAATTGCCTGAACACATTCATCTTGGCTCAGATTTCTTGAAATTGAATGTTGAATTTTTAAAATTCAATAAAGTCACGTTACACTTTGAACGTACTTTTATTTTTTGATAATAAAGATATCGATGATTTTTTTACGAAAATGTTGAAAAAAAAAAATGAAACTTTTTTAAAGTATTAAGATTAAGATGTAGCATTTGCTTTAAGTAAATTCCACAGGGTGTTGCAAAATAAGATGAAAAATCAAATTTATTTTTACACCCCGTATCTAGGTGAAATGTTGACACCTCCCAGAAAACAATAGTACCGTAATTACTTAGAAATAGGTCTGCAATGAGCAAAAAAATTTATTGAAATCCAATCAAGGATACACAAGAAAAATAGCTTAATAATTATGGTAGAGTTGAGGTCTGCGTTAATTTTGGAGAGTAAAAAATCACGCAATGCTTTGAACATAGTTTTCTTTTTTGATAATAAACGTATCGTAATGATTTTTTTACCAAAATGGGAAGAAAGAATAAGGCGATCTTAAAATATTCATAACATGTAGCGTTTGTTTCTAATACATTCCACCGGGTGTTGCAAAATTAGATGAAAAAAACACAACTTTATTTTTACACCTTGTATATAAGTAAAACGTTGACATTTCTTAAAAAACATTAATATAGTCATTAACTAGAAATATACCTATAATGTGAAAAATAAATCATCGAAATCCAATAAGGGTTCAGAAGAAATATAGTTTTAAAAATCATGGTCCATTTTAGGTGGTGCGTTAATTTTGGAGAGTTGTATATTTCATGATAACTAACTGTTATTCTTTCTTACAGATCATTTACTCACATTTACTTTTAATTTCACCTATTTGCTATTTTACATCAACTTCTGTTATTTTCCATATTCTTTCCTCTCTGTTTTAGGTACCTCTCAGGTCCTCCCACGTGGCGTGTTTGAGGTTAGTTCGCGCTTCTGCTTCGACTCACCGGCCCAGCAACAAGCACGTCCTCTCTAAGCTTGACCAGTGAGTTGGATACCATTCTATACGGTTACTAAAGACGGTCTCCAAGATAAGCTTATCTCCGAGATTCAAACTTACGTAACACGTATTGTGAGTGGACAACTCGGAATAAGCACGAGGCGTGTAATCCAATTACACTCGCCTCGTCACACACGTCATCCAGTGAAGACCCTCAATATTACTTTATTACCCTTTATTAATAAATAAAGAAACTCATCTTCTGATTTCTTATTTTTCCTTCCTTTCCCTCTGTTTCTTTGTTATAGTTATTATGGAGTCACAGAGGCTACTCCGATCATCCACCTTAGCGGATGGAGCGACTGGTGGTGATCCACAGCCTTCCGTGGATCAACCTCAGTGACACCGCTTTTCTCCGGAGCATTCATTAACGCACCAATCAGCGAACGGGAAACATCTCCTAACATGGA